>NW_015177621.1:0-3385 GCF_001447785.1 Gekko japonicus
ATTTTTTGACTCTCCGTTTCTGCTTTTTTGGCTGCTTTCGCATCCGGGCTGTGGTCGCGCGCCCTACCCAACAACCCACTTTCGGTGCTCTTCCCATCTTGGCTGCCGGTCGCACGCACCAAGTTAATCCACTTTCGGCCCACTTTCGAATTGGATTTTGCCAGTTCGCAGGGTAGAAATCCAGTTGGGAAGTGGATTGGAAGTGGAGTATGTAGTGTGTGTGGCCGCGGTCTGGATTTTACTGGTGTCAATTGGCAAGATCCAGTTGGGAAGTGGATTAGGAGTGGTGTATGTAGTGTGTGTGCCCGCAGCCTGGATTTTACTGGGGTCAATTGGCAAGATCCAGTTGGGAAGTGGATTGGAAGTGGAGTATGTAGTGTGTGTGCCCGCAGCCTGGATTTTACTGGGGTCAATTGGCAAGATCCAGTTGGGAAGTGGAGTGGAAGTGGAGTATGTAGTGTGTGTGACCGCAGCCTGGATTTTACTGGGGTCAATTGGCAAGATCCAGTTGGGAAGTGGAAGTGGAGTATGTAGTGTGTGTGGCCGCAGCCTGGATTTTACTGGGGTCAATTGGCAAGATCCAGTTGGGAAGTGGAGTGGAAGTGGAGTATGTAGTGTGTGTGGCCGCAGCCTGGATTTTACTGGGGTCAATTGGCAAGATCCAGTTGGAAAATGCATTGGAAGTGGAGTATGTAGTGTGTGTGGCCGCAGCCTGGATTTTTCTGGGGTCAATTGGCAAGATCCAGTTGGGAAGCGAATTATGTAGTGTGTGCGATCGTGTAGGCACACTGAGTTATGTGGTGCAAATTTGCTTTCTGTGTGCTTTTGCAAGTGGGGTTTGGACTCTTGTTTCAACATTCTGGTGCTTTCCCGCAGGGGCTGTGTTCACACGCGCTCAATGATCCACTTTCGGTGCACTTTTCCGTCTGGATTTTACTGGGGTCAACTGGCAAGATCCGGTTGGAAAGTGCTTTGGAAGTGGGTTATTTAGTGGGTAAAATCGCAGCCACACCGGGTTATGCACTTTAAGGCTGCGGTCACACACTAAATAATCCACTTTCAATGCACCTTCCAACTGGATTTTGCCAGTTCACTCAGTAAAATCCAGTTTGGAAAGTGCACTTGAAGTGGATTGAAAGTTGATTATTTGGTGTGTGGCCACAGCCTAAAAGTTTGCTTTCCAGATGTGCTTTCCGTTTGCTCCCCCTGTACTTTTGCAATGGGGCTCTGCTGCTGTTCTTGGATGGTAAAATCCCGTTGCGAAGAAACTGGGATTGGAAATGCCTTCTTCAGCATGTGTGAAAGGGCCCATCTGCTTCTACAGACGAGGGTGGCTGGTGCTCTGGAATAATTACCCCTATGTCCCATGTTGGGGAAGATGGGTGGTGCCCCTTGGACCCAACCGAGTTTCTGCTGATTAGAGAAATTGAAACAGAAACCGTAACAGTACCCTTTGTAAACGAGCCTTCTCCCCTGGAGTTTACAGAAAAACCCGAGGTTACTTTTTAACCTAACTGGAGGGTAATGTTGCCAAAATGCTGGAATTTAGGGAGTGTTTTAAGTTATTATATATTTATATTCTGCCTTTCTCATGCACTCAAGGAGGGAGGTGGGTGGAATAAGGGATGGCAATTAGGGATGCCAATCTTCTGGTAGGGCCTGGAATTAAAACTGAACTCCAGAGAGCCGCTCCCTTGGGGGAAATGGACATTTCAGAGGGTGGGCTGAATGGTGCACCATTGATTCCAGGCGAAACCCCTCCCTAGGTTCCCCCCCCCTTAAGCCCTGCCCCATAATTGTTATGAATACTCCTGGCTGGAGTTGGCAAAACAGGGAAACCAATAAAGAAATGAGTGATTGGGGGGGGATCCTATTTCCCTTTCTTTATGGGGGCTCCTTAGCTGTGAAGCCAAGAGCTTTTCTGGTGCAGAGAGTGTTTATTAACGCATGTACTTCATTTACACCCCACTTTTCTCTCTTGTGGGGACCTGAAGTAATTTATGACATTGGTGTATCGGCCTGGGGCTACAGCACATTCAATTCCCTGCTTTATTATTAAGCTTAGTGGGTAACCTGCAGCCCACCCTGCTGTGCTTAATGGCCTGCTGAGGATCCAATAAAGGGGGGGCAGGGGGACATCCTAAATTGGCAGGTAGATTAGAGTCCAGGAGCGCCTTAGAGCCCAACAAGAGTTTCAGGGTATGAGCTCTGATCCTCAGACAAGAATAGAAATGGAGGTCTCTGAGTGGTTTTAGTCTGAATAAGGGATGCCCCCGGGGCTGAGTAGGGACCTAGGAGGACTTTAAACTCAGTCATATGCTAATGTTCTGGCCCCCAGCATTTCCCCTCCGCTCTAATCAAGCCGATTACATTTGTACATTTTGTATTTTTCCAAGATTCTTTACAACATCCCTCCCACCTTCTGATTAGATTAAAAGGACACAGAGCTCTCCATTTCTACTCACAAAGGGAGCTTTCGAGCAAGGGAACCTTTACCTTTAAGGGTGCTTTAAATCTCAAAAGTTGACCCCCTGAAAAATATTTTTTGTGAGTGTGTGCACCTGGAAGTCCTGGGGCCTGGAGGATATTCAGAAGGGTGGCTGGATAAAGCCTGCCCCTGTCCTCCCGTCTGCTGGTATTCCAAGTACTTGCCAGAGTCGGCCCTCCTTAGCTTCTGAGATTGGGTTACCCAGGCAGGGCACCCTTTCAAAATCGTTGGTCTCTAAGGTGTTACTGGACTTGGATCTAATTTGTTTTGCTACAGACTAACCCTCTGAACCTCAATTGGAGTGGTTTCCTGTTTGGGGTGTGGCTGCTAATACAGCTCAGCAGCAGGACTTCCACTGGGCAGGTGTCCCTGTAATCTTGGGGCCACTGTTTTATTCTTTTTCTCAATGTTTTAAAAAAAGCATCACGTAATGTTCATATAATGATATTCCACAATACATGTAACAGGTTCTGTTATTTTTCAAAAAAGTAAGTCTCTAGGTCCCTCTGCAGTGGAAGGGACTAGAGACTTGTTTCTTTAAAGTGAACGCTGAGTGTTCGGAAAACCTCTTACACGCTGTTTTAACATTATATTGATATTCAGTGGTTGATTAAAAGCCCCCTACCCCTGGTAGCAGGGGTAGGAAATGGCTGCCATGGGGACAGTGCCAGACAAAATGGCTGCTTGCAGTCAGGAAAATCTGAACATTCCTACCCCTGTGGCACCCATCCAGGCTTTACTGCGATCTTTTGGCTGCTCTTGTTGGATCAAAGAGATGTCAACTTCACCCTCAGTCCCCGTGATTTGTAAGTCCTCATGGGAGTTCAATAGAACAATTCAGTTGTTTTGTTTCTAGAGACTTCACATAATCTGGAGATTATCAAATTAGGAATAATT
>NW_015177622.1:0-3376 GCF_001447785.1 Gekko japonicus
TTAAGGTGGACAAAAGTGGGGTATAAAAAACGATTCTTCTTCTTCTGTATAATTTCAGTTATGCAGTTGGGCTTTCTTAGAGTGGTTCTTTTTGATTCCTTGCTCTGAATTGGGGTGTACTTTGGCTCCATAACCATGAAAGGTTGCAGACATCCAAGCTAGCGCTTCTGAACTTCATCACAAATTTGTTCCATATCTGGTTATTGTACCTAGAAATATATTTATTTGTTTCTCCTGGCACCTGTTTGCATTCACCCAGTAAATAGATGGGTATCGCTGGTCACCTATTCTTTGTGGTTGCTGACCCCCTGAATTTTCATGCATTTATTTATTGCCTTTGGCATTCCATGTCCCAAACTCCATGTCAGTCTCCTTCCTGCACGACTCTCTCTTAGGGAGACCGCAACCCTCCAGGTGCCACGCCGTGTCTTTGCCGTGTTATCGTCCTCTGTGTTTGGGTGTTCAGAAAGCTCCCTTAAGTCCTGGGAGCAGGCAGGATGGGCGTAAATCTCGGGCTTGCTTTCATTTCAGCCTGAAAAAGTGATGGCGAAGCAGATGGAATTCCTTTGCACCCAGGCGAATTTGGAGCGGCGCCTTTCGACGGGCTTCTACAGGCAAAATTCTGAAGAGCGTGGTCTCAACGGCTTGACCCCTGACCACACCGATGGGCAAGGTACCGTCATTTCCCCGCACGCTTTTGCTTCCATTCAACATTGTTTCTGCAGTTGGTTATTTCTACTTGCAATATTTATACCGTGGTGACACGGCATAGATCAGAGCAGCATGGAATCGGCGGTGGTTAAAGGTCTCTCCGAAGTCTCCCTCTCTGACGAGGACTGAAAGATGACTTGCAAATGCACGGTCTGCATAGCGATTATGTTGTTTATTGACTTAAACTGTATTTGTGCTGCCTTTCCACCCAATCAGGGCTCACGAGGTGGTGAACACGAGCACATTTGAACAATTAAAGAACTAAAATTAAAAAACTAAAAATTAAAAAACTAAAAATTAAAAAAACACATAAACCAACAGTACTAGAAGAAGGGGCAATAGCCGTTGTTATTAGGACTAAGAAGTCCTCTAAAACTAGAATGTGGCCTGATTGTAGGAGAGTGGAGCAGTTTGGGAATTGCCACTCACATGGATATTTCCGCTTTGCTAGGGTCGGCTGTGAAATCGTCACCCGCCTGTCTCTAGAATCACCTGCTGCCTGGAGGTTACCAATTGTCCCAAACTTTTAACAGAGGGATGTTATTTACTGGGGGGCGTTATTTATCTCCATGCCATGGGAAAGCTTCAGCTGCCGTGTTCCACTATATGTTTCTAAGTCACTTTAACAAATGAGCAACTAACTGCGTATTTTGTATTATTTATGAAAATCAAAATATGAATACAAATGGCCATCAGTTCCAGGGGAATACAAAATTCATGCGCCAAGTGTTATATTCGAAAAATGATAATAAATAATGTAGCTCAATGTACTTCCAAAAGCGAAAGACGAATTAATTTTCCGAACAACAGAGACCCCGGTTATTTAGAATAGGCGATGGCTCAGTCTTCATTCAGGGTAAGAAGAAATCCTGACGGTGGTCTCCAGTTGGCACGATCCTGGTTGCAGTTCCAGCCTGTTATGTCGTGGTCCTGGCATTGATTGACCAAGCTTGGAACCTAGAACAATAGATAGTTTGGATCCTGGAAGGAACCTGTCAACCAGGAGCCGCACTGTAAATAGAAGAAGAGAAGAAGAGATTGGATTTATACCTCGCCCTTCACTACCCAAGGGAGTCTCAGAGCGGCTTACAAACTCCTTTCCCTTCCCCTCCCCATAACAGACACCCTGTAAGGTAGGTGGGGCTGAGAGAGCTCTGACAGAAACTGCTCTTTTTCAAGAACAGCTCTTATCAGAACTATGGCTTGCCCAAGGTCATCCAGCCAGGGGCAAGTGGTGGAGTGGGGAATCAAACCCGGTTCTCCCAGATTAGAGTCCGCGCACTTAACCACTACATCAAACTGGCTATCATGGGTAGTGTGTGTGTGTGGGGTGTGGTGTTGTGCACGAATATAAGCAGGGCTTTGGTCCTGCTAGAGTTGTCCTTAGTTTGAGCTGTTTCACAATAAACTATGAGCTGTTCACTCCACGCGTCTCAAACCCAGTATATTTCACAGCCAACCGGTTTGCTAGCTATATAAGACCACATTTCGCCAAAGCTTTTTCCAAGATGGAACCACTTTCTGGTAAAAAAAATAAACACAATTCTGAAACCTACAGCCAATCAGGAATAATACTCTTATACACAGCAAGGCACTAAGAGACGTTTCAGCCTTGTGAATTGTAAGGCTGAAGAGCTGCTCATTTATTTAAGCGAATTAGAAATTTCTACGTGGGTTTTTTTACTGTACTGTACATACCGTGTACTCCACTTTTGTGTGTGTGTATTCCACTATAAACCAAGGGGATGGGACATTTTTCTCCAGGCCTGTTGACAATGCTAAGTGTTTCAGTTGCCATTGCTGGTGTGGTATGGAATGAATCAGGCCACCGAGTCCACATGGGGAGAGGACGGGGAGGTGGTGGCGGCAGTCACAGGGCTGTCTGTTGTTGAGATAAATCAGGCCTATGCCTTTAGTGGGTAGAGCGGCCGTGGCTGTGTGCTTTAAGAAGGCTTTGGATAAATCGCCTGGGTGCTCATCTCTTCCAGGTGAAAGGCCCTTAAATCTCCGCATGTCAGGGCTGCCCAATAGGTTGATGCCGCACCTTTCGTTAGACGGAGACCCTCATGCGGTGAAGCCCCTCTGCAGTGACTTGAGCCGACTGTATTCCAGCGGGGAGGCAAAGTCTCCGTCTTCAGGTAAGGACGTTCATTTATTCATTTCATCCCTTATGATCCAGTATCGGCCAGCGTGATAGCCCAACCTGATCACGAAGGAAACAAACAAATAAAAACCCATAACGTCATTAAGCACGAATTTATACGATGCGAAAGGGGGTTAGGAAAAAGCTTAGAAGCCTCTGCTTCTTTCTTTAAACTGCAAAATTTGGCCACCTTCAGAGTGGTTTCGTGATGACAGTCTGCAAGGAGAGTGGATGTATAAAATCGTAGCGTCGGAAGGTCCCTCCCGGGTCATCTAGTCCAACCCCCTGCCCAATGCAGGAAATTCACAAATACCTCCCCCCCCCACACACACACCCAGTGACCCCTGCTCCATGGTCAGAAGATGACAAAAAGCCTCCAGGATCTTCGCCTAAACTGGCCTGTAGAAAAATGGCTTCCTGACCCCAAAGTATCAGATCTTCCCGGAAACTAGATAAAATAGGAATAATTTCCCCCTCCATCAAGTCATAACCAATGTATGGCGACCCCGTAGGGTTTTCAAG
>NW_015177623.1:0-3343 GCF_001447785.1 Gekko japonicus
CCTCTTTCTCTTCCTGCTCTTTCCCATGCCTATTGGATTGTGAGCCCTGTTAAGTGGTGTTGTATGTGTGTTTGCTTTAAATGATAAAGGCTGCATATAAACCTTAAATAACAACTGGCAATTGCTGGCAAGAGCAGGGAGACAACTATTTTCCGATTCCTGAGTCAAAGGGGGGCAGGCTTGGATTTTCTCTCCCACCTCCCTGAAGTTTTGGAACAGAGATGCTCCATCTTTTTGCATTCAGAACAGGAAATAACTGGCCATCCATTTAATTCCTCATTTTGGCTTCAGTGGATGATGACTCATTCCAGTGCAGCCACATCTGGATTTACTTAACCCCTCTTACCAAAAAAAAAAAAATGCTGGAAAAGAGCATGGTGAACCTACTGTCATGTAAAGCTGTTTCTGTTCCCTCGGGCCTTTGGGTTGCCAACCTCTATGTGGAACCTGGAGTTCGCCTAGAATTACAACTGATCTTCGGAGTACAGAGGCCAGTTCCCGTGGAGGAAAATGGCCGCTTCAGAGGGCAGACTCTGTGTTATGCCTTAGATTATAGGCAAAATCCCTCCCCTTATAGGCGAACGCCTATCAGCACTGTCACTTCCGGTGATGTTCTGGCGGCGCGCACGCGCGCAAATCGCACACACACACACATACCCAGCCGGCTCCCGGAGCGAGAAGACGCTCCCCCCACCCGTGAGTATATTAGATTTGGCAACCCTACTGTCTATCAGCACTGCCCCCCGAATCTCTAGGAATTTCCCAGGGTGGAGTTGGCAACCTGCCTTCTCTTGAATGGTGGATTGTGACAGCTTACATGGTTGATTTTACGAGAGTTATGTCCTTGGTTTGCGCTGAAAAAATGTGGGTTTGGGGTAAGAGTTTGCTTTTGTTATCCTTCCTGATGTAATTTCTGTTAGATCGCCGCTAACAAAGATCCGGAGAGCGATTTCAGCGTTGTGTGGTTGCTCCTAACTGTTTATAATTATTTGGTGTGACTGTGTTGCTGGACTGGTTCTGTTGCAGGTTTTTGATATTTATTGTACTTCTGGCTTTTACCGTGTTATGGTTGCAAAGGGGTAGCTGTGTTACACTACATGTCATCCTGGCTTAAACAGAGACCCAGGCTCCGGTCAGATGTGCCATTTGGCATGGAGGGGAAGTACCCCTATTACCTCTGGTGGGATTTAACTTGCAGTCATGTGATCACACATCCCTTTGTGCTGCAGGCTCAGCCCCTCACTACGCGATCAGACGC
Organism: Gekko japonicus; assembly: GCF_001447785.1. Taxonomy (NCBI): domain Eukaryota; kingdom Metazoa; phylum Chordata; class Lepidosauria; order Squamata; family Gekkonidae; genus Gekko; species Gekko japonicus. The sequence continues at coordinate 1,259 of NW_015177623.1, forward strand.
TATGTTCGGGCAAGTGGGGGATTTTTTGCCTTTTATTTCCCATGCACATAAACGAGGGATTGAACCCCAGCATGGCAGGTTCCTTGTGGAGTATGCGGTTATGCGCATACTGCTAAGTGAGGGGGGAAAGACAGCATGGACTCAGGATGGAATGGGCAGCCCATTCCGATGGCATGATAGCATGCTTGAGCGATCAGACAGGGGAAAGTCCATCTGTGGCCCATCAGCAAGTGATAGGACTGGACTTTCCCCGTGTCTTTTAACTACACTTCTGTGGCAGGGCAGCATGGGGTGCCGATGGCTACAGGACCTTTCCCAGATGTTGCTGTCTGATCGTGCACTTTCGATCCACCAGGCATTTGCAGCTAAGTTGAATCTAAAGTCTCATCTGACCGTGGCCTTAGATTTCCTTAACTCACTACAAACAACTCTACAGGACCTACTTTATAGATTTTTTTTTGCCATTTCATAGGGATTTTGATTGGCTGCTGATAGCATGTTGTACCAGACTCTAACCATGTACCAGAACCCATTAGTTTTCACTTATTTTACCACCTGGCTCATCTGTTCAGACCTCTAGTCTTTCTCATCACCTTGCTGATTCTTTTTCAGAAAGACAGACAGACAGAGGTCACACTTTGAAGTTTTATCTTGGGATTCACACCTCTCTAGATACTTCTCCTACCCCCAAACACATACTGAATCTACACCTGAAAGACTAATGATGGAATTAACCCTCTGCCTTAACTCTTCCTCTTGCCCCCCTGTAATCTGAAGGATTCTCAGTTTGTGTCCCGGGGGCGAGGCTCCCGGGACTCCTGTGGGCCTCCCGGCCCTTCCCCCACTCGGGGAGGGCCAGAGGAATTGCCCCCCCCCATATATACCTTGGAGTATACGTTGGAGTATAGATACAAGAGGACTTTATGGAGATAAATTCATATAGGCTGCAGTGAGACGTGCCTTCAAATCCAATTTAGCTGTGAATCCCTGAGGGATCTAAACGGCACAATCAGACTGCAACATCTGAGAAAGGTCCTGCAGTTATTGGCAACCTGTGCTGCCCCGCTACAGAAATATGGAGTTAAAAGACACCAGGGAAAGCCCTGTCTAAACACTTGCTGATGGGCCATGGATGGATTTCCCCTAGTCTGATCACTCAAGCATGCACTCAGGCCATTGGGATGGACTGTTCAGTCCCTCCTGACTTGGTGCCATTTCCCCCCACTTAACAATATGCACATAACCGCATATTCGGTCCATGGAGAACTTCATGGAGAACTCTTTGCATGGGGGTTCGATTCTTCATTTATGTGCATGCACAAAAAAAAGGCAGACACCCCCCACTCACCCAAACATGCTGTCTGATCACACGGTGACAGGCTGTGCTCACAGCAAAACAGATTATACTGGGATGTGTGATTGAGCAACCCCATGCCAAATACCAACGGTTGGAATGGGGCGCTTCCCATCTGCACCAAATGGCACGTCTGACTGCAGCCGTAGTAATGAAAAGCTGTTGACAGAAATATCAGGACAAATGAAACCCTGGTAACATCAAGGCTGGACTATAGTAGCACACTTTACATGGAGTTAGAGTTGGGCTGCCTTTGAAATTCAATTGATGCAGAACGTGGCAATCAGGATATAAACTGGGGTTCGCTGAGGGGGATTCTATTCCATCAGCCATGTTGGCTCCATGATTATTTCTGGACTCAATTGAAAGGGCTTCGGTTGCTATTTAAAGCCCTTAATAGTCCTGACCTAGATGATACAGGCTCGACTGGTCTCCTCAGATCTTGGAAGCTAAGCAGGGTCAGCCCTCATTAGTAGTAGGATGAGAGACTGCCAAGGAATACCAGAGTTGCTACGTAGACCCAGGCAATGGCAAACAGCCTCTGGCCTTGTGAACCCTATGGGATCGGATCGCCATAAGTCGGTTGTGTCTTGACAGCGCTCTCCACCACCATCAATAGGCTTGGACCACAACGCTTCTGTTCTTTCTAAATTAAATTTCAGTTTGCCCTCCCATTCACCACCTCCAAACACTGGAATAGCGCATTCTCCATCTTTGCGGAATTAGATGGA
>NW_015177624.1:0-3291 GCF_001447785.1 Gekko japonicus
ACAAGTTTGGCCAAGCACCCCAAAGTTTATGCACTGATGGAGAATATTGCAATGCAGAATTTAAAAGATTTCTGGAACTTGAAGGGATTGAACACAAAGTGTCTATCCCACACTTGTCTCAACAAAATGAATCTTCTGAAAAGCTGAACAGAACAATCCAGGACATGTGTAGAGCTATGCTCATACATTCTAGTCTACCAAATACCCTATGGGGTGAGGCTGTCAACACAGCAGTGTATTTACTGTATTTGCCCAATGGAGTACCCCCAAAGGTTACTGGAACCACTCCTTTCGAGGCCTAGTTTGGAAAGCGGCCTGGACTAAAGCATATCAAAGCTTTTGGTTCCAAATGGTATGTTTGCATACCAAAGGAGGAAAGGGCAAATCTTGAGCCCAGAGCTGAAATTGGACTTGTAGTAGGGTATCCTGTTGGTGGGAAAGGATACAGGATATACAACCCCCAAAATCACACAGTTGGAGAATGCAATGTTGTTTTTCTCGATGAAAGCAATTTGCCATGTTCTTCCAATGCAACTGATCCAAAGAGTTCTGAGACTGCTCCTGAAGAGTTAGTTGCATGGTTACCTGTGGTGACCACCGGGGAACCGGCAGGTCTACCTTCTGAAGAAACTACCAGAACAGAGGGGGAAATGGGAGCCACACCAGAGGAGGCAGCAGAACCCATGACAGAACTCACAACCAATCTGAGACAATCAGAAAGAAGCACTAAAGGGCAACCACCACAGAAATATGGATTCTGTGAAACTGTACAATCTGCAAAAGAACCTATGAACTGGAAAGAAGTATGCAACCTACCTGCGAGTGAAAGAGACAGATGGATTGAAGCAATGGAACAGAAAATACTATTCATATATGAGAAAGATGCATGGACTCCTTACCTCCAGAAAGCCTGTTGGATGCAGAAAGCCTGTTGGATGCAAATGGATATTCAAAATCAAGTATAAAGATGATGGGACTGTAGAACTATACAAAGTACACCTAGTAGCAAGAGGCTATTCACAAGAATATGGGACTGGCTACTTTGAAACTTTTGCTTCAGTTATCAATCATGCAACATTCAGAACACTTCTTAGTGTCACAGCATCAAGAGACATGATAGTAGAGCATCTCGATATAAAGACTGTATTCCTCAATGGAGAACTATCTGAGGAAATATTTATGGAACAACCTGAGGCTGTCAAAGTCAAAGGACAAGAAAATTATGTTTACAGACTCAACAAAGGACTCTATGGACTAAAACAAGGAGCAAAGGCTTGGTATGACAAAATTACAGGACTACTGCAGAAGCAAGGCTTTGAGCAAGGGAAAGCTGAACGTTGCCTGTACACTAGAATTAAAAATGGACAATACCAGTATGTTCTTGTTTACATTGAGGACGTGATCGTGTCTTGTCAAAACAGAGAGGACATTAAAGAAATAGCTGATGGACTGAACAAGGAAGTAGAAGTCAAGCAGCTTGGAGACATAAACACTACCTCAGAATACAAGTTGAAAGACTCAAGGATGGAACCTTTCTTCTATGCCAGAAATGAAAAATTATGGACTTTATAGACTCTGTTGGTATGAAAAACTGCGAAGCATCATCCATACCACTTGAACCTGGATATTTAAAGGAAAAGCATGGAAGACCTCTCAAAGACATTGGAGAATACAGAGAAGCAGCTGGAAAACTTCTCTACTTGAGGAAAACCACGAGGCCTGACATCACAACAGCAACTGGCATCTTATGTAGAAAAGTGAGTTTGCCTGTCTCCATCATAGACAGTAAAGAACAAGCAACATGATCTATACACACAGGTTAAGAGGCACTATTGTGAGTGAGGTTGCCATGCTGATCATCAGACACAAGACTCTGTCAGGAAACATACACTTATTTGTGTACCTGGTTCTAGGACAAAACAGCTACAGCCACTGGGTGCTTTTTTCACAGCTAAGCTTCAGTTCATTGGACTGGCCCTCGGCTCTTCCCAAACAAAATCTGTGGCATTAAACGGCACAAAATGTCCAGATACTTGGAGAACAAACCCTGTGCTCCTAGGCTGCTTCACCCTCCTTGGATGCACATGCTCACCACTTTTCCTGCTGGCAGAAGCATGAGCTCTCTCTGTACGTGCACTGAACCTTGTTGGTGACTACCTGCTGAAGGAGTTAGGAAAGAAATATGTGTAAGAGGAATCTGTGAACCACCGAGTTGCTGGGGGAAGGGGGACTATAGGGACTAAATACCAAAGGCCAGATAAGTCATGTATTTCCTTTCATGAGATATCTGGGCTAGGTCTGGGTGGTGTGAACAGCGGCCTAGAGGGAATCCTTTGTCTTGGAAGCCCTGGTAGCCTCTCTTTCCTGAGGATTCTATGACATTAATATTTAAGAGTGCAGTAGTGCTCATGTCAAACCAGTTTCCAGTGGAGCAAAGCACCATGGAATTGGAGAAAGGGCTGTAAAGTAAAACCAGATTGTCTCTGTTCTTATCTATCAGACCTTCGTATTTAGTCTTCATTGTAATTTATCAGCATCTTTTATGCCAATAAAGGTTGAAAAATGAAAATGAAGTAAAAAAAAAAAGATTTGTAGGGGGCTTTAAGATGCATTCTCAAATCAGAAGTTACCTCAAAGTAGAAAAAGAAAAATTGTGTACTGTGGAGGAGAGAAAAAACATGGGTTTCTCAAGAACAAGTCATGTCAGACTAACCTTATCTCTTTTTTTGAGAAAGTTACTACCTTGCTGGATCAGGGGAATGCTGTAGACATAGTTTATCTTGATTTCAGTAAGGCTTTTGATAAGGTTCCATATAATATTCTTGTTAACAAATTGGTAAAATGTGGTTTGGATCCTATTACTTTTAGGTGGATCTGTAACTGGTTGACAGATCGCATCCAAAGAGTGCTTGTTAATAGTTCCTCATCCTCTTGGAGAGTAGTGACAAGAGGAGTGCCTCAGGGATCTGTCCTGGGACCCATTTTGTTCAACATCTTTATAAATGATTAGGATGAAGGAATAGAGGAAATGCTTATTAAATTTGCAGATGATACTAAATTGGGAGGGGTAGCAAATACAGTAGAAGGCAGAATTTAGATATAGGATGACCTTGACAGGTTGGAAAAGTGGGCTAAAATAAATAAAATCAGTTTCAGTGGGGATAAATGTAAAGTTCTGCATTTGGGTAGGAAAAATTCAATGCATGATTATAGAAGGTGGGAGACTTGTCTTGGCAGCAGTGTGTGCGACCATATACTGAACATGAGTCATAGAATCATAGAGTTGGAAGG
>NW_015177625.1:0-4115 GCF_001447785.1 Gekko japonicus
TAATAGGATCCAATTTACAGCAAAGTATATGCAGCCATATAGGCCACCGTCCCTAACAATTTCTTCAAGTAACTTTGTGTACCATTCTGTCCACTGCTGCCGTATTGCTTACCTAGAAAAGCCCTCTTGAAAGGTTCAGTTCTGCATAATTACGGACAGCCAGGATTGTTGGGAGCCTTCCTGACTTTCTCAGACAGCCCGTTCCACGATGGGAGGGGGCACAACGGAGAAGGCGCGAGTACGGGCAGTCGTTGATTTTGCCCATTTGCAGAAGGCATGTGGAGCGTCACATTTGGAGGGCCTTCCAGCTGTGAGTAGAAAGATAACTGTCATCAAATGCCATCTCGCTGTGTTCAAATAGCAGTATCCCAGAGTAGTTATAATATCTCATGCATTTGTCATGTACATTTCTCTTGGCTCATACTGGAAACTTTTCCTGTCGTGAATTCCACTTTTCCTACTGAGAATTCTGACTGTTACTGTGAATTCCAACTGTGCCCTTGTCATTCTTCCTCCCTGTGTTCCCAGTCTTCATTGTACCATACTCGTGGTTTAAATCCTTCGTCATCAATAATTCCCATACTCTTAGTAGACTTAAGGATTGGTTCGGTCGTTGGTGTAAATTTCGTAGGGCTGGTTCATGCATGCATGTTTGCTGTCATGACTGCAGCTTGACATGCATGAGTGAATGCGCCATTACAGATCTGATGCTGCAGACAGCAATTCCGTCTCTTCCAGCATGGCCTCAAGACAGAATATTTTTCAGTCTGCATGTTTAGGTACCAGAGGATGCATATGCCTATGTGAATCATCCCATAGTCCTTTGTATCCCAGAGGATTCCTAGTTGTAGGATTATTTCAGCAAAGACCAGGGCAGTTATAGCAATTCTGGGGGGGCAGGAAAAAATCAGGGATAGTGGCTCAGAATCACTGCGGTGAGGGGGCAAGGTGTGGCCCCTTGCACACACATCCCACTGCACAAATGGTTGCCCCCCCAGCCACTGTTCTGCAAAGTTTTGAGATCTAAAGTGGGGGTAGGCTTGTTTCTAAAAAATGCAAGTTATAGACTAGAAGGCAACGGGCAAAGGGAAAATTCTGATAGACTAATACAGTTATTATTTTTATTTATGTTATTTATATTTTGCCTTTTCCACTGAGACGCAAGCCAAATTCCACAGTGAGTCAACAGGACGGGACATTCAAGAAACAATAAAAGAGGCCCTGACCTGGATAGCCCAGGCAAGCCCAATCTTGTCAGATCTCAGAAACTAAGCAGGGTCGACTCTGGCAAGTACTTGGATGGGAGACCTCCTTGGAATACCAGAAGTCGGGAGGCGGGGGCAGTCCTTATTCAGTCCCCTCTCTGAATATCCTCCAGGCCCCCAGTAGGGGTCAGTCACCAGAGGTCTCCATGACTTCCAGGTGCACAAACGGTCAGTCACCAGAGCTCACCATCACATGCACATATGAAAAATACAAAAATGTACCAAAAAAGAAAGAAGTGAAACAACGAAATAGGATTTGGGTTGCTGAACCAACCAGAAATTTTTTAAAAACCCTCAGAACTGAAGCAAAGCATAAGTGTTAACATGACTCATTAAATGATGCGAAATGACATAATAGGATCCAATTTACAGCAAAGTATACGCAGCCATATAGGCCACCGTCCCTAATAATTTCTTCAAGTAACTTTGTGTATCATTCTGTCCATTGCTGCCGTATTGCCTACCTAGAAAAGCCCTCTTGAAAGGTTCAGTTCTGCATAATTACGGACAGCCAGGATTGTTGGGAGCCTTCCTGACTTCCTCAGACAGCCCGTTCCACGATGGGGCGGGGGACACAACGGAGAAGGCGCGAGTACGGGCCAATCACATGTAAGGCAGTAGGTGCCGGACTGGAGTTACAAAAGCAACAGTTGCAGCAGGGTAGCTGGATGCAGGGTGGTTGGGTCCCTTAGCTTGGAAACCTCCCAAGCGTGGGGCCTAACACAGCGCCCCAGATGCCCTGTGGCTAAGACCCCCCTGACAAGAATGTGTTCTAGAAGACTTGTGCCTGTTAGACATGGTGAGGGCACTGCTGTTGGTTTTCATCTCATTTTCTTTTATCTTCATATGCAGCTTTTGAATGAAGAGGTGAGTTGCATTCATGTGCTGCCTGACTTCATAAGAAGTTTGTGGTTGTACTGAACTAACACAAAAAATCTAATGGGTGGTTCTGAACTAAACACAAATCTAATGTGGGCATGGTGGTTTAAGAGGAATAGTCTTCTCTGGGAATTGGAGTGAAAGATTAAATCTGAATCCCTTATTGGGGGGGCGGTTATGGCTTAGTGATAGAGCTCATGTTTTGCATGTAGAATGTCCCAGGGTCAGTATGTGAATTATTGAATGTAAAGGATCTTAGAGAGAAGGGATCAGAAAGAACATCTGCCTGAGATTTTGGAGAGCCCCTCGTAGGCACAGTACAATTACAATTACATACCTTTACTGGCATAACAGAACTACAGAACCACTTTACAACCAGGGCGCAAGTACAGAACTGAAAATCAATAGGTCTTACCATACAGAATTGTCTTTGATTTTAGTACTTCAGCTAAATAGTTAGCCACAATTTCAGTAACGTCTGGATTAGATTCATTCAGGAGAAAACAACATTTACATTCATTAGTCAGATGTCTTTTTGACTGTAAGACATTGAAGAGTATTTTTCCCCCGAACCGACTCGTAAAAGGAACAATCCAAAATTATGTGGTTACTTGATTCCAAGGAATTTAGACCGCTGGGGCAAATTCGGTCTCAAAGTGGAGAGGGTCAGTAATGACCAAGAAGCGTCTTAGAAGGGAACACATTCAATCTAGCCAGAGAGGAGGCTCTACGTTGATGCGGATCTTCAAGGTTATAAAAATAGTGAGCCATCCCATCAGGCTGACTGTCAAGCAGTGTTCCCTCTAAGCTGAGTTAGTGTGAGCTAGCTCACAGTTCTTTAGCCTCCGGCTCACACATTTTTGTCTTAGCTGAGGAAGGATGGCTTAGCTGAGTAAACTGATTTATGCAGCAGCCAAATCGCTCGCTCACAACATTAATGCCAGTAGCTCACAAAGTAGAATTTGCGCCTACAGGACTCCACAGCTTAGAGGGAGCATTGCTGTCAAGGTCCAACATTGCAGGAGAGTAGACATAAGGTTGTGCTGTTCAATATCAGCAAGTCTTTGTCTGGTGATCCTAAGAATATTAAGCTCATCTGACAAAACAAGATCATTGAGATCAATCCCTGTTTGTTTAAATTTGTTTATAATTGTAGAGTTCCAGATTGCCTTATTCAGATCGCTTTTTAGATGGTTCAGTAAGGATCCTGAGTCGGCTCTAAAAAGAATTTTTAGGCACAGCATAGGGCTAGAAGGACAGTTATGTGACTCAGGTAAGGCAGCTTCATGTGTTTGCACAAAGGTTTATAGAAAGAGATCCTGCAAACTCATGGAAGGAGGTGTGCTTGTTGCTCTAGGTTTGATGTTTGGAACCCTAAATTGAAACCTTTTTTTGTGTGTCAGTATTGTGTGTGTGTGTGCCTGGAAGTTATGGTTGACTTCTGGCAACCCCTAGTGGGCTTGGACGTTTCAGAGAGATGGCTTGATATCGCCTGCCTCTGCGTCCTGGCCCTGGTCTTCCTTGGAGGTCTCCCGTCCAAGAACTTGTCAGGGCCGGCCCTGCTTAGCTCCCAAGATCTGATGAGATCGGGCTTGCCTGGGCTGTCCAGGTCAGGGCCCTAAATTGAAGCCTTGTCTGAGAAATTGCAAGTAGATAAATAGGTACCCCTTCGGTGGGAAGGGGTTCGACTGGCTTTCGAGCAAGGGAACCTTTACCTTTTGGGAGCTGCGGTGGCTCAAGTGGTTAAGACGCTGAACTGCAGGCTGTGGAAGATCACCAGGGAGCATTGGTCTGGTTACTTAGCAAAGTAAAATTAGGACTGCTTCCCCAGTCGTGATCTCAGATTGGATTGTCAGAATTTATAGAGAATTGTCCTATTATTAACTTTAGGATTAACAGTCTTCACTTATTTTTACTCGTCCTCACTCCGTAACGTTCATATTTTTCATAACTAATGTTATCCCAAAGCAC
>NW_015177626.1:0-3231 GCF_001447785.1 Gekko japonicus
CTTCCCTTCCCCCTTTTACACATGAATATTTCTAGGAAACTTAAAGCTTGCTCACTACATATGAATTTTTTATTGGTTCTAATAACAGTTTCATATGCATATTTTCCATCCCCATTTAATTCCCCAGAGGCTCCTTCCCTTGAGCGTTATTCTTGCTTGACATGAGTGTAAAAAAACACTGTACAATAAATTACAGTACAAGGTCCCTCAGGCTTACATTATACTATGAATTAAATGTAGTGTATTAATTTAAGTGCCCTGTATCTTATAATGGGGACAATTTTAAATGGTGGTAAGAGAATAAAATCTTCAGACCCACTTTCTTGTCAAAAACCATGAACATGCTTTTTGAGAAATGTACAGGAAACTGAACAAAACAATTAAAAGGCTTTTCTCTGTGCTGAATCCTGACAAATTTGCAGTTTTTAAGGAACCATGAGTTATAGTTAGTGGAATGAAATGGCAATGTATCATATTCTCAGCTTTTCTTTTTTTCTGTAAACCCAAATGTCCTCCTCATCTCAATTTAGCTGGTGAGATCCATCTTTACTCATGAGCAGTTTTACTCCACAATTTCCAAATTAATTTAAAAAGTTATCACAAAAACTGATAAGAACCATGGGCAGCAGAATTTTTTTTTTAAGAACAACTGTAGGAAAATTCAAAGCGTAAAACAGGAATGGAGAGCTGGCGTTAATTATCTTTATCCATATTATTATCATGGTGCTGTCTGCAACTTTCCTTCTTAAAGACAGCCAATATAAATTCTGAGAGACAAAAAGTCCCCGTTATAGCTAACATGGTAGTTAAAGGCATTTCTTGGGAGCCTTTTATTCTGATCATGTGGCACTCTGTAGCCTTTGCTGATAGCACAATACATCCTATTATATTTAAGTTGTAAAAGGGTGAGTTCTACATTGGAGAATTTATCTCTCCACACATTATGCCTCTCCAGTCCTAACACCAGCATGCTCTGGGGGTAATAATTTCTAAGGATGCTGTAGCTACTGGAATGCTCCTGGCATCCTTCCTTCTGTATTTCAGAAAATAATATTCCATTGGCAGATGTGATTGTCAAACTTAGCCTTCATTTTAATGAGAGGGCAACGCTAATAAATTCACACTTGGCAGGGCACACTGTAGTTTATTAAACAGTTGATGCAGATAGCACCATTGTGTAGACTAGCTGGGCCTTTTGGGTCATGGGGCAAATTAATATTTTATTATGCCCTGCCTTTCTGTTTGTGGCTGACCAAGGCACTATCGTTCTGCAGCAGTGTTGTCAGGCTGCAAGTCAGATAATTCTTTTTATCTAAAATTGTCCCACTGCAGTGGAAGATGCTGCTGCTGTAACACCATCTAACCTGGTTTCTTGGCAGGATGATAGAAACCCTGTTTGCTCCAGCAGGCAAGAGAAGGGATGGCAGGACCTAGAAAGGGTGGTACACCAGGAGGAGTGTCTCCTTGTGTGTCAGAAGAACTAAAGGCAAAAATAGAATATCTGGATTGCAACCTGGCACATCAATTCTATAGTGTTGCTCTCCTCTCTTGTTGGAAGATAGTTTCCAAGTGTTATTTATTGTAAGTCAAAGCAGCTCCCCACATCATTCTCTTCTCCATTTTATCCTCTCAACAATAATCCTGTGAGTTAGATTAGGCTGAGAAAGTGTATTGATTCAAAGTCACCCAGTGACCTTCCATGATGGCATGAGGATTTGAATGTGGGTCTCCCAGATCCTACTCCAACACTAACCACTACCCCATGCTAGCTCTCCTGCAGATTTAGAATTATTTTTCAGTTGTGTCCTTAATGTTAAAAATGCCCGGAATACTAGCTTATTCTCCTTCACTGTGCTGTGTTACCAACCTGCAATGGTCTGGGGATATGCTATTTGGCCCATTGTGTGGATCGCTGTCTTGACGTGGCGAGAAGGCTTGTGTGGTTCAGTGAGGCTGCAGGCTATGCAGAGCACAGACAGGCCACAGCAGGCTATGCAAGCCAGGACAGACAGGACACAGCAGAGAACTCAAACCAAACATGACCCACTGGAGAAGGAAATGGTAACCCACTCCAGTATCTTTGCCAAGAAAACCCCATGGGCAGTAAAAAAAAAGGCTAAAAGATATGACTCTGGAAGATGAGCCCCTCAGGTCAGAAGGTGTCCAATATACTACAGGGGAAGTGCAGAGGGCAAGTACAAGGGACCCCAGAAAGAGTGAAGTGGCTGGGCCAAAGCCGAAAGGACGCTTAGCTGTGGATATGTCTGATGGTGAAAGAAAAGCCCAATGCTGCAAAGAACAATACTGCCTAGGAACATGGAATGTAAGAGCTATGAATCAAGGTAAGTTGGATGTAGTAAAAAATGAGATGGCAAGACTGAACATCAACATCTTAAGAATGAGTGAACTAAAGTGATTGGGAATGGGTGAATTTAACTCAGAAGACCATTATATCTACTACTGTGGCCAAGAATCCCATAGAAAAAATGGTGTGGTCTTTATAGGTCCAATCTGCATTGGTCTTTCCCGCTGCTGTGCCAATGATCTCACATTGTCTCTCAAATTTCTGTCTGCATTTCATGCCGCATCCACTCTCCTACTGTTTCATCTCAGCATCGGCTGTCTGTATCATTTTATTGCCATTTAGTGGTGACTCCAAGGTCACTACGGTGTCCCACTGTGTTATTTGGATTTGGTTTTAAGGTGGTTTAATTGCTCCTTCCCACCCTCAAGCTTCTGTGAGCAATAAGCAGGCAACTGGAGCCAAATTCTCCCCCCCCCATCTTTTCTAAGGAGATACACAAATTGTCACAAAAGAAACTAGTTAGCTGAAATTCCAGTCATTTGTGTTTAAAAGCAGCCAGGGAACATTTTTTTGCAATCATATTTTTTTTGGGGGGAGGTTGGAAGCACACCCACCCTTGAACCATTTGTTATTTCTTGGGGCAGTCCCCAGAATGCCCTGCCTGGCAACTGCAGGGTGTTTTGTGTTTTTTACCCAGCTCATTCCATCTTTCCTGCCTCCCCTGCCTCCCCCTCCGCCAGATCACCCCCCTTTACTTTCTGGGTGGGTAACAGGTGCCATTTCCTCCCCAAACTGCAGCACAGTGCAGTGCCCTGCTGGCACCCCCAGGAGGCCACTCCTCCCCCCCCTCTCGCACTCTCCCTGTGTTCTGATGCAGATAGCAAGCTTTTTATACCAAGCCAAATGGAAGGCAAAGGAAGCTGGTG
>NW_015177627.1:0-3737 GCF_001447785.1 Gekko japonicus
GGCGGACGCCCCAAGAACAGGGACGTGGGTGGGTGGGGGGACGTCGTTCAAAGCAGACGAAAGGTTTGCTGCCCCCTTGCACGAGTTCAGCAATGTTAACCTCTCCCGCCTAGGCCATATGAATGCATCCATGAACACTTCCTCTGCACAGCAACCCTGGAAGTCTCCCATCCCGATACCAACCAGGGCCGACCCTGCTTAGCTTCTGCAACCTGATGAGATCAGGCTCGTCTGGGCCATCCAGGTCGGGGTGCACCATACCTTAAAGGTAAAGGTTCCCTTGCTCGAAAGCCAGTCGAATCCGACTCTAGGGTTGCGGTGCTCATCTCCATTTCCAAGCCGAATGTCCGAAGACATTTCCGTGGTCATGTGGCCGGCATGGCTAAACATCGAGGTGCACGGAGCGCTGTTACCTTCCCACCGAAATGGTACCTATTTATCTACTTGCAATTTCGTGCTTTCGAACTGCTAGGTTGGCAGCAACACCATACCTTACAGGGTTCAAATTAATTGTGGGACAGCCCACCTTCTGCAGAAAACTGGGCGGGGGGGGATCTGCATACACAGAGATCGTCAGCGTTTTTTGGTTTGAACATCAGTTCTATGGGGTTGGCCGGCTTCCTTCCTCCCCCTTCATTGCGCAATACTGCCGGTAGTTAACGGCCAATTGAGCATGACGGAAATATCAGAGCAACGCTGTTTATCGTCGGTTGGGCCCGCTTCGAAGCCATTAAGCAAACTCACTAGTCCAACTGCAAACATCTGACATCACCTCTATTACAGCCCTCTCCCAGAATGTGTTGCTAATGTGCCCTGTCTATGGTTTCCATTTCGCACTTGCTTCGTGATATGGCACCTCTCCAAAACAGCCTATCAGTCTGGATGCTGGTGCAGAAGATACCGTGAAGCCCTTCTGCTTGGCTTCCAATGCCTATTCCAGCCGCTGGAAAAGCCTACGGTCCACTCTAGTGATCGGCACACCGGGCAGACATTCGTTCGGTTGCCCCAAAGGTGTCTGAAGCACGGTCAGCATGGGGCTAACAACATGGGAGCATGCTGACGCATTACAGAGCCATGAAGGGTCTTAGGGGCAGTCAAACTCTGGCCGCAGCATCCTGCACCAACTGTAGCTCCCAGGCAGTCTTCAAGGGATGCCCCATGTAGAGCACACTGCAGTAATCTAACCTCGAAGTTATCGAGGCATGCACCACAGCGACAAGATCTTTTCTGCCCAGGAAGCACTGCAGTTGACTCACCAGATAAAGCTGATGAACGGGACCCCTGACCACCGCTGCCATCTGTTTATCCAACAGGAAGCCCCGGTCCAACACCCTTGAGCTATGAACCTGGAGATTTCAACCCCACTCAGAACAGGGGATAACCCATTTACCAGGTCAGATCTTCCCCTCAGCAGTAGCATCTCCATTTTGTCAGGATTATACTCCCATGCTACCTCTGCAGTGCCTTTCTTCACCCTCTGGTGAGGACTTCTCTCTCCTTCTCCACATACAATCCCAACCAATCAGGGATCATACTGTGACCCCAGTGACATTGCAATGATAGTTAGCCAGATTTGGCTCCTGGACGATCACAATCCCGAGCAGACCAAGAGTGATAGAAGAGCTTCCTGGCCAGATTCTAGCCAATCAGGAAGCCAAGAATAAGAACAGAAGAGAAGAGCCCTGCTGGATCAGACCAATAGTCCATCTAGTCCACCATCCTGTCTCAAAGGAAGGAAGGAAGGAACTTGGCAGAGGGAGGGAGGAAGGGAGGAAGGGAGGAAAAGGGGAGTTGAATCCTGTGTCCACTCTGCAATTTTCCTGAACCCCCAAAGAAACGATAGCACATGCATGCGCGCGCACACAACCCAAGTCACGAACTGCTACAGAAACATTCCGACATGACTCCAAATGAAGAAAAATAGGTCTTACCTTAGTAGAATCCCCAAGACGTTGAGCGGAGTCTCAAGGAATTGCCTGCCCTCTTGTCCCCTCCCTGTATCCTCCGTGGTTTCGCCCAAGTACTCTTTCACACAGCAAGGTCCCTTAGAAGTCCTGAGCTTCCACGGAAGGAGGTCTAATCCCCAGGGGCGCTGGATGCTGAGAACTGCTCATGGCTCTCAGCTGCAGAAGGCTAGGGAGGAAAGGAAGAGAGAAAAAGAAATCAAAACAAACATGAAGTCCGAGCGGAGCTCAGGCTATGCCGCCAATCAGAAATCTCATCTGTTATAGCAAGCAGTTAGGTGGAGAAACCGTGGTACTTTCAGCCCAGGAAGCGTTGCGGTTGGGGGGTCATTAAAAAAACAAGCTGGCGTCCAATGAAAACTGAGGACTAGATGGCACACACAAAAGAACGAGGTCGCAGAAAGAAGGAAAAGCACCTGCTGTTGATAAACGGTTAAGAAAAATACGGTACACAATGCTTATGGGCAGTGTCCCTCCTAAGCTGAGTTAGTGTGAGCTAGCTCACAGTTGTTTAGCCTCCAGCTCACACATTTTTGCCTTAGCTCAGGAAGGAGGGCTCCAGAGCAAACTAATTCAAGCAGCAGCCCAATCGCTCGCTCACAACTTTAATGCCCAAGAGCTCACGAAGTAGAATTTTTGCTCACAAGACTCCACAGCTTAGAGGGAGCATTGCTGGGGGGGGGGGAATTTCTGCAAATAGAAAGTTTTGGGAAGGGGACAGACAATTACAGGACAATATATTTTCCCCAAGTCTGATTCATTATGTACTGGCATTTAACTGCGCATGTTAAACGTCACTTCAGACCCATGGCAATGCTATGAATGAATGAACCGCAGGACGTCCTATCTTTCACAGCTTTGCTCAGGTCTTGCAAATTTATTGTATTTACTTATACACTGAATTTATTAATTGCCTGATCCCTGCTATCACAGGGCTCTGGGCGATGTACACTATCCATAAAGACATAGCAAGGTAAAAAAAAACAATTAGAAAATATTAATAACACATTTCAGAAAAAAGGTCAGTTGGCGAATACTGATTAATCCAATTTCAGACTGCCGGCTACTCTGCAGGCGGGGGGGGGGGGGAGGGCATACAAATATAAACCGCAGAAAGAGCGAAAAAGGGTGCCAGCGGACGTGCCAGAGGATGTACGTCACTAGGTTTCCCTTGCTCGAAAGCCAGTCGAATCCAACTCTAGGGGGGCGGTGCTCATTTCTGTTTCCGAGCCGAAGAGCCAGCGCTGTCCGAAGACGTCTCCGTGGTCATGTGGCCGGCATGACTAAACACCAAGGTGCACGGAATGCTGTTGCCTTCCCACCAAAGCGGTACCTATTTATCTACTTGCAATTTCTGGCTTTCGAACTGCTAGGTTGGCAGGAGCCGGGGCCAGAGACGGGAGCTCACTCAGTCAGACAGCAGTCGGGTCTCGAACTGTCGAGCTACCGACCTTCCGGTCTGCAACTCAGCCTCTTCACCTCTGAGCCACCGTGGCCGCAAACTGTCACTGCCCTCATCAAAAGCCTGGCAAAACATCTCCGCCATACAGGTCCTGGCGGAATTGCATAAGACCCCACAGGGCCCTGATGTTGTTTGGTAGAGAGTTACACCAGGATGGGGCCAGAACCAAAAAGTCCCTGGGCCTGGTCGAGGACAGTGGGATGTCTTTAGGGCTGAGGAGTGTAATGCTCTCCTGGGGATATAACAGAGGAGACAGTTCGATAGATACGTCAGTCTCTGATGACTCAAGGCCTCATAGGTCAGTACCAAAT
>NW_015177628.1:0-4479 GCF_001447785.1 Gekko japonicus
AGGGCAGCTCCTCCTCTTCCTGTTCTGTGACTCTGATATCACATGATGACCCCGATGTCATGTGTTTGGGGCTCAAGAAGTCCCATCTCCACTGGGCCCAGGGTCTCAAAAGGCAGTTGTGCTATGATATGCCAAACTAATTGGGGAGAAGATCTGGGCACTGAGGCATCTCTGGGGGTGGATAGCTCAAGCAACACCCAAACAAACTTTATGAATGAATGCCAGCAGGCATTTTTATTGTAGCAACGGGCTTAATTTTTTTAATAAAAAGATTAAAGTAAAGGTAAAGGTTCCCTTGCTTGAAAGCCAGTTGAATCCGACTCTAGGGTTGCGGTGCTCATCTCTGTTTCAAAGCCGAAGAGCCAGTGCTTTCCAAAGACGTTTCTGTGGTCATGTGGCCGGCATGACTAAACATGCACGGAACGCTGTTTCCTTACCACTGAAGCGGTACCTATTTATCTACTTGCAATTTCTTGCTTTCGAACTGCTAGGTTGGCAGGAGCTGGAAGTAAAGATGGGAGCTCACTCCATCATGCGGCACACTCGGGTCTCGAACTGCTGAACTACCGACCTTCCACAGCCTGCAGTTCAGCGTCTTAACCACTTGAGCCACCGCAGCTCCTTTTTATTACGTCATAATAATTCAATTTATCTTTAAGGTGCTGTGACATGCCAAGGCCCATCTGGAATGCTGAAAATTGTATCTGAGGAAACAGAGGATCAATAACTGTTCTTTTTCTTTTATTCTGTAGGCTGGCCAAGGTCCTAATGGCTCTGGTTCTAGGAGTTCACGCGATTATCAACAAGGCTCTGGTAGCCAAGTGAGTATGACAGTATTTATATAGCTGATTGTACCATATGCCTCTTTTGAGGAGCACCAAATGACGACCTCCGTTCCAATGCCCTTGATTTCAAGACAGCTGGCTTCGAACTGAGGGTGATTCTGCATTTGCTCCACATTTTCTCAACACTGAGGAAACGGTGCAGCTCAAAACCACATTCAGATACCCCGGGGGCAACACAGTACTGACTGTGAAGTCACCCCTGAATGGCCATAAATCTATGCAGAAGGTACCATAAGACCCGATGATCAAAGAATGCGAAAGCGGCATGCAATGCAGAGGGGAACTTCTGTTCCAAGGCAGGTTTGGTAAAACAATGGAGGGAAAAGCCAGTGCAGAATCACCCCGTGTATGTGGCTATGATCTACAGCCCAAAGCCAGGGGAACCAAGAGTGGTTCCTTACGAGTGGACACCAGGAGGAAAGAATACACTACGATAAATCTGAGGGAAAATTAGTTCCTGATGTGAAATTCTTTCGGGTGATGATATTATGTTGGGTAAAGATATCGTTCTGACTTGAATGCAGACTTGATCCATGATTGGGGGGTGAGGGGGAAGGATTTTATTTGCCACCCAATCCGGAATAAAGAGACAGACAAGAGTGTTGGGTACTAATGGGCCACTTTTTATCTAAAACAAACAAGCATAACGGCATAAAGCGTCCAAAGGGGCAGACAGATGCGGCATGGCAAGGCCAGGCGTTTTAAACCCCCTCCCCTGCCAATTGATCTTCGGGCGAGCCACCAAGCCCCAGAAGCGAGCCAAGGGTATGGCTTGCTTCCGGCCAGCAGGCCAGTGTAATTGCAGGAACCCCCCAACCCCCGAACCGCAAGGCTCAAAGGGAGGAAAAATCCCTGCAATCCTTAGGCAGTCTGTTTTCCCCGCCCCGAGCCGCATGGCCCAAAGGCTGTACTTACAAGACCCCTATGCCCTCAATAGGGTTATAAGCCGGTGCTCACCGTGCCGCCATCTGTAACGAATAACACCCTGCCAACCAAGTGACCAACCTATTTAAACCCAGCCTCACCCAATAACACCTCGTCACCCGTTACAGTGCAAGGTAGGCAAAAACACTCCCCCCCTTTCAGCCAATACAGAAGGGAGCGAAAAATTCCTACCTGGCCTCTAAACAGATGACCGGCAATACCTGCACTGCAACAGGGCGGGAGGGTGTGCCGAGCACGAGGCGCCGAATGAGGAAGATTCGGGGGCCGGCTACTGGAACTTCCGGCCCCGCCCCTCCCCGGATGCAGCCTAGCTGCGTAGGCTGTCTCCTCCTCCTGGGCGGCAAAGGCGGCCTGCCAGGGGCACGGGTGCCCCGGCCGCTGGCAAACCGAGTTATTTTATTTATTTATTAAATTTCTATCCTGCCCTCCTGCCGGAGTGGCTCAGGCGACTTACACACAACTTTAAAACCAGCATAAATAGATACATAAAACACAATTCAGTAAAATTCCAAATAAATACAGTTAGAACCATTTAGATGTGGCGGTATCATGTGATAAAGTGCAAGAGCAGCACAGCCAATGAAATAATTCTTACTGAAACGCCCGGCGAAAAAGCTCCGTTTTCACGGCCCTGCGGAATTGCTGGAGGTCCCGCAGTGCTCTGATCTTACTAGGAAGCTCATTCCAGACCCTATGCAGACAGGAACCAACCACGTTTGCAGGTCAGTGTCAGTATTTTCCACCGAAGCACATTTTGCAGAGGTGCTTAAGAAAATAGGTCCAATTGAAGCATAAAGCACATTGTGAGAATTCAATCCCTTCCAATAACTCAAGAGAAGGAAGAGATGAGGTCTCGTCAGGATCCTGTTCAGCTCTGTTCCATGGGTCTTATTCCCGGGAAAGTGTTATCAGGATTGCAGCTTTAAACCTCCAGCATAAAAAGGGCAGGATCGATCCGCGGGCCTTGGGGAGTGTGCTGAGTGCATTGCTTGCACTCTCAGCCTAGCTGCCACCCCTATACCGTAGGTGAAGAAATACCTTTTTTCTTTGGTGGTTGGAACTGAGCAAAACCTTCACTTGGCATTTTAAAAAGTTTCTCTCTCTAGGCAGAGCACAGTTGCACAGGGAGGGGAGACAGTTCAGGCTTACATCATCCAGTTTTTTAGAAATGCTAACAAGAGACAAGGGGATGTTCAAGCTCCCTTCCCAAGCAGGGAACAGAGATTTGGAGGTGCAAAGTACTAGAAAGACTTCAGGAAGAAACTCCTGGAGACTTCAGGAAAAGCTTTTTTGACCCAGCCTGAACTGGTCAGTGGAGAAAGAGCGGGAATAAAAGTCCTGGGAGCAAGGAGGAAGGTCTCTCTGGGGGTGCTGATTCCATCAAGGCAGACAAAGCTCCTAACTGAGATCTGGAGGAGGCATCCATTGCCATGGGTTGGCCTGCACACCAGAAGGAGGCTTCAATGGAAATCCTGTAGAATATCTGTAACTTTCTAAGCTAAGGGATCTGCCTTATATTTAACACCTGATAGGGTATGTATAGGGGGAGGGACAGAGGAATTCCAATTTTACCCTTTTCTTTTGAACCCCTTGCTCAATTTGGTGCTGTGCTAAAAGGATGATTGTGAACACTTTCTTTTCAATAAATGCTTTCTACATTTTGGTCCTGATAGTGGTTTTCTGTGCCACATAGGCCTCCGCCATCTTGGACACGCTATTTTTAAAGGACGACCAGGAGGAAGGAGAGGGCGGTCAGTTGGCAAGTGGCTATTCCCCTAGTGGTACACAAGGCAGCAAGCTGTCCCCGTGGTAACCAGGCTCTGGGTAGCGGGAGACACAGAGGCAAGGTCTCAGAACTTGGAAGGGAAGCTGGGAGTACTGAACCTCCCAGTGGGCAATTCCTACAAAGGTCAGGCGGTGGCGACAGGTTACCAGAGAGAGAGAGAAGAAAAACCTCCTTCAGGTGATGGAAAAACCTTGGAGGGCAGGGTGGAACAGGGCCTGCAGGCCGGAGCAGGACTGTTCCACCACACTTTACAAAACAGTTGTCATCCTGAAATTGCCCCCAGTCATTGATATGCCAGATTTGCCAGATTTCTTGGGGGGGGGGGATGGAACAGTGATCTCTGCCTTTAAATCTGGCTGTGATGAGGTCAGACTGTATCCGAATGCATTTTCTGTATAAGTTTCAGGGACATTTTCTTAATAAAATCCAGTATGAAGCAGGTTCTCGTCCCTAAAAGGTTATGTCATAATACATTTATTTATGGTTTAAGTGACACAAAATACTGTCTTTGTTTTTATATGTATATTATATTATATTTGAATAAACAAACAGGATCAATAAAGTGGTTTTTTAAAAATTAATTGTACAGGGCGGCCAAGGCAATGGTGGTGGTTCCAGCTATAATGGCGGTTCTGGTACTTCTGGCTACAGTGGTCAGGGTTACAGGGGCCAGGTGAGTACGATGGTATTTATGTTGCTAATTGGGCCATATCTCCCTTTTGATGAACACCAGACGAGGACCTCCGTTCCAATGCCGTTGATTTCAAGGCAGCCTGTTTCTAATTGTGTGTAGCTAAGATCTGCTGTCCAAAGCCCGGAACATAAATCCTGGGGATTTCTGGAGGAAAAATGCTGACGCTGATATCTGCCCTTAAATCTAGCTGTGCGGAGGTCAAACAATAT
>NW_015177629.1:0-3635 GCF_001447785.1 Gekko japonicus
CTCAGGAAAGCTCATCCCCTGTCACAAATGTTATTAGTCTTTACGGTGCTACAGACAAACTAACACAGCTACCCATATTGAGCTTCCTCTGGTATAAGAAGCCTTCCTCCAGTCAAGAAAGGTTCCTTGCACTGGAGGACAGATCCACCTTTAGCTGAATGGGTCCATATAACAACAACAATAAAAATTGCTAATCATTACTACCATTAGTTGCGATTCTCATAGTTGTAGACCATAATAATAACATATTGACAGTTGCAGGAGTCGTTTGGGGCTGGAGCGTGCTCAGGCAGCCCAAGAGCAGACCCCAAGCTCCCCACCCCCCTTCTGTCTAGAGTCGCGCTGCAGGGGCAGTGCGATCTCTCCATTGCATTCTATGGCCCCATAGAATACAATGGAAAGATTGCACCGCCGCTGCAGCGCGACTACAGAGAGAAGGGGTTTAAAGTTTAAAACCCTTCTCTCTTCGCTTCCTCCCCCCCAGCCCACCTTGGCAGGCCAGCTGGGGAGGCAAAAAAGGGGGGGCATCTTCAAAAGCCTCCCCTTCCCCAGCTGGCCTGCAAAGGTGGGCTGGGGGGGGGAAGCAAAGAGAGAATGGGGTTAAAGTTTAAACCCCTTCTCTCCGGAGTTGGGCCGCAGCTGGGGAAGAGAAGGGGAGGCTTTTGAAGATGCCTCCCCCCCTTTTTGCTTCCCCTTCTGACAGGGGGTGTGGCCTATGCTAATGTTAGGTGGCGTGGCATATGCTAATGCTCTATTATGCTAATAGCTTATTAGGTATGCTAATGAGCTCCTGCAGCTCTTTTTCTATGAAATGACCCCTGGACAGTTGTATGATTTCTTATAGATAATTCTGACATCTCAATTATTTTTGATATGACATTAACCATAAACTTGTCCAATGCAGTGCTTTATATTCCTAAACTCTGCAGTACCAGAAATGGCAGATGTTTTAAAATAACAAGAATGAGAAGTCTTTCCATTTGCAATGCAAATGAAGAGCAAAGTGTTGCTTTGAGACATTCCCCACTGCGCCCCACCCTCAAAACGTTTTATCTCCATTTGGGAAGAGCTCCTGTCATTGCAAACGCACCAACACAGTAGCGCCCATTGGGGGCCAGCACAAAGCCCAGCTTGCAAATGCACTTGAAGCTCCCATCCTCATTTATGCACATCCCGTTCAAGCACATGTTGGTGGTGGCGCATTCGTCGTGATCTGTGGTACAGAAGATAAGAAAACACTCACAAGGAATGCCACCGTCCTTCCCTCCCCCAGTTCTCCTGGTCTCATAAACATTTGAAAGAAATGTCAAAGAGAAAAAAATATTGCATTAGAGGATCATGATGTACAACCCGCCCCCACCCCTCTTTGGCTTGATTTAGAATCGTCTCAGTATCTTTTGGGATAAATTTGGACAAGATCTTTGCAAGAATAGGAGTCAACATTTTTCAAGGGGCTTTTAAGAAACTGGAGGAGGCAATTTCCTGGAAATTCACACTGCCCAGCAGAGGACAGTGATCACCCACATGTGGTCTGATCCTGCTCTTGCCCCCCAGAATGTTCACCTATCATTTACCTGCGCAGTTCTTCCCGTCAGGTGTGATTTCAAAGCCTGCATTGCAAATGCACTGGAAGCTGCCATCTGTGTTCACACACCGCCCGTTCCGGCACATGACTCCGTTCATGATACATTCATCGATATCTAGCAGAGAAACAACCATGTCAAGACAGAGCCACGTGGTCCAAATGAACTGTTTTTCCTGGGACACACTAAAATAATCGTGTTTATGCACTGCATTGCATAGTCTAGGTGCCTCTAAAACCCTATGCCATGTCTCTGCTCACTGCCCTTCAAACAGTAGGAAATCTTACTGTGGGTTTCTGAAAGTCCTCAGTAAGATTCAAATGGGAGAAGGCAGCTACTGAGGGCTTTACTGCAGTCTTATTTTCCTTGCTTGTGTGTTCCTGTTGCTTTGGGGGGAGGGGGGGAGTTCTATTCTGCATGTGTTTTGCTCCCCCTGATGGTTGATTCGATATTACAGCACTGTATGTCCAGCATGTCTCCCTGAAGATTTAAGCTGTGGGTTTTTATGTCAGACATAACAGCCATGTAATATTGAATCGACCACAAGAGGGAGCAAAACACCTGCAAAACAGAAAAAAAACCCAGAAACGTACAAGCAAGGAAAATGAGAATGTGGGAAGGACCTGAGACATCACATAACCAGCTTATGATATTCCCTTATTTAAGAACGGGGACAAAAATGCAAATGCAGTCTGGCTCAATGCCAACATTCCTATTTTGATCCAGTTTCTCCTTCATGAAAAACGGACCTGCAGATTTTTATCTGCACAGCCGCCTCTTTTTCTTTTGTGCCAAATGTTTCCCATTGTCAAACTCAGAACTTCGTTTGCCATGATTTGTACTTCTTCTGCTTTTTGTATATTTGCTATGTGGGCATTGGGGGGGGCAGATTGGTGTGACTCTGTGTGTGTGTGTATGTGTGTGTGTGTGTGTGTCTGCTTTGCTTTGCTTACTCGGCTCAGCAACTGTTTCCATAAGAACCCTCTCGAATGGGAAAGAATGTAAACGACCTTGGACTCTTGTTTTGGTAGCTTGGCTGTAGATAACATAATGGTAGTCTTGCAGGTGGGAGGAAGGAGGGCCTGCTAGGAGCATTAGATTCAGGCTGGCTGTGTGAATGAATTGATTGGATGGGTCACTGGGGGGGGCCCTGCTCAAACCATATATAATTTAAGGAATGGCGCCAAAACCCATTAGTTCTGACACAGAAAGTCTCAGCTTGAAACATCCTGATCTCTCAATAAACAAATCACTGCAAAGAGAGTTTTTTGAGGAGTACGTTTGCTCAAGATTCTGACACCCATTACAACTGAAAAGTCAACAAAAGCAAAGGAAAAGGTGGTGAATTGAAACTGACGGCAATCCGGAATATTTTTGAAAAGAACTGAACAAAGCCAGATCGACTCATACTTAATTTTTAAGTGGTGATCCCCCCCCCCAAAAAAGTCACCAGATACAGCAGCCCTGCAGCTTCCCACACTGACCAGACTAAGCCTAGAATGGTTCTTGAAGCTGCTTCTATTGAATCAGGCCCGTGTTTCATCAAAGTCAGTATTTGTCAGACTCCTGGTCAAGTTATTATTTTGGAAGTGATATGTTTACTGAGTTAAGCAAGATCCAGGTCCTAACAGAACCGTGACAGAACTGAAGACTCTGGCGGGTACAATAATAGATATAGGTAATTCAAATGAAACCCCTTCTAATGACCACTCTAATGATCCATCCCGCCTAGCTGTAGCGGTCCTACCCCCCTTTCACCTGGGAAACATACAATCCCATTCTCTACACAAGCAAGCTGGCACCAAAAGTTTTAAGGGCGTTCCTCTGGGAGAGGAAGGCTGCTTCAGAAGAGTTACGGCCTCTAAGCGCAGTCACACACTTGCTCCCCCCCACCTAAGGAATTCCCTCCTCCCAGCATCTATGGCCAACTGAGAAGAGCAATGTTTGACAGGACCCCACTTCTTTCTTAGATCTCTAAAGTGATCTCTAAGAAGAAGTTTAGTGAGAGCTGAATTCTTTCATGTCACCTACCACCTGGTACTTTCAACTGGA
>NW_015177630.1:0-3669 GCF_001447785.1 Gekko japonicus
TTAACATGGGAGGGGGTCTGATGTGGGTGGCTTCTAGCATTGCCAGGTCTCCCTCTGTGGCAGGAGACCTCTGGTCCTCCCCCCCACAGTCTCCGTTGCTTCTTGGCAGGGCAGCAGGGGGGAAATGGAGTGAGAAAGAGCCATTGCACTAATGGTGTGAAATTTCCAGTTCTAAACCAGAAGTGGCGTCGTCATATCGGTATGCTGCTTTGTGATCCCCACAAAACAGAGTGAAAACATTGAGTTTTGGGTGGGGGTCCTAGAGTGTCCTGCTGATGCAGTGATGTCACTTTCGGTTTTGCACTAGAAATGATGGTGCAACATCATGGACCCTGTTTCCTCCATCTCCTGTCGGTTGCTAGCCAAAGGCCAGCAATCCTAGCCACTCCTGCTGTGAAGAGGCGCTATACGCATTGAAATAGGAGAGTTAATATACATATGTAACCTCAGTGATCACAAAGGGGAAAATAGCAGTACCTGTAATACATTAAATAACTTTAAATTTTGAACAAATGTCTAATTAACAATAAATATGGCTGGCAAACAGTGTTCCCTCTAAGCTGAGTTAGTATGAGCTAGCTCACAGTTTTTTAGCCTCCGGCTGACACATTTTTGTCTGAGCTCAGGAAGGAGGGCTTCAGAGCAAACCAATTGATGCAGTAGCCAAATCGCTCGCTCTCAACTTTAATGCCGGTAGCTCACAGAGCAGAATTTTTGCTCGCAAGACTCCACAGCTTAGAGGGAGCATTGCTGGCAAATGTTCAGTAACAAGTATTGAGCAGAACAGGTTCTGAGATAAAACAGTAATGAGAGGAAGCAAATCTTTTATTTTATAATCCTTATAATCATATGATTATATCCTGCACCTTGCAGGAACAAAACAAACTTTAAATTCATGTAATCGCTGAGGGAGAAGGTAACAGGATTATGAAGTTACTGTAATCCACAAGGATATTCTTGGTTGTAACTTTAATTCACAAGGATCTTCTTTTTGGGTTAAATGTAAAAAAATAATAATCATTTGCCTTGGAAGCTCAGAAACTTTACGCAGTATCCCCAATCCTCCCATGTTTTCAGTTAAGGGGACAATGCTGTTCAAACAAATTACAAAGACGGTCTGACTCCAGTGGTAACAAGAGAAATAAATTTTACTTACAAAAATAGAAGCACATCTTACATGACATGTTTTTTAAAAATAATTTTTTATTAGATTTTCACATGAACAATATAGAGTGGGAAGGGTAAAGGATATGGGTAAGACATACGGGGAAAAAGTTCCTTCAAGTTTGTGTTATAGCTATTACAAGTTTTTACTTCTATTTACAATTCCCTTTTATATAGATACTTAAAGTGTTACCATTATTCCATTCGCTTTCTCTTATACATCCTGAAAAAAGAAATTTAAGCTTTCCACAGTTCAAACTAGAGTTTCTCTACAATTTTAATTATTTATTTTCATTATTCTTGCTCTTCGAAGTTTCTTTCTACCCAGTCATAAAATGGTATCCAGTTTGGTGTAGTGGTTAAGTGTGCGGATTCTAATCTGGGAGAACCGGGTTTGATTCCCCACTCCTCCACTTGCACCTGCTGATGTGACCTTGGGTCAGTCACAAGCTCTGGCACAGCTGTTCTTGAAAGAGCAGTTTGTGTCAGAGTTCTCTCAGCCTCACGTACCTCACAGGGTGTCTGTTGTGTGGAGGGGAAGGGAAAGGAGTTTGTAAGCTGCTCTGAGACTCCAAGTGAAGGGCGGGGTATAAATCCAATCTCTTCTTCTTCTTCTATCCAGTTATCTTTCCCATTTTTCTTACTTCCATCTTTCAAATAGTTCAGTAATATGTGCATATCTGCTTTCTCAAATATTTTTGTCACAAGGTCGCATTCCGTGGGTATCTCTGATTTCTTCCACTACTTAGCATATAGTATTCTTGCTGCCATGGCTATATGCATAATTAAATACTTAATTTGCTTATCTTTAACGTCAGGCATAATATGAAGTAAAAACATTTCCGGTTTAAATGGTAATGTTACCGAACATATTTTTTGTCTCTTACATGACGTGTTCACATAGGTACTTTTAACTTATTGTGAACAGATTAACTTCAAAAAGGTTCAGCACCTACAGCTCTAAGCCCAGGTAAGAGAGAGAAGAAGAGTAGAGGTCCTATAGAAGATGAAATACAGAAGACAAACAGTGACCAAAGAGGTGTAACATCTAACTCATGAGAGGTTGGGGCCGACTGGCCAGTGTATCCTACTGAGAGAATTCCTTTAACCCTTTCCCTCCCAGATCCTGTTGCATGGAGAGTTACAACCTCCAACACTTCTGTCCAGGGAAAGCGACAATGTTATCCTTTCAGCATTCATCCCTGGACTGAACTGAACTTTGAGAGGGGATTATGGGGGGAATTTGGGGGGAGAGCAGAAGGGTTAAGTATTGCTGATGCCCTTTGAAGGTCGCTGTAGCTGGAGTGTATTTAGCTTTGTGCATGAAACCGCTGCCTGGTCTGCTGCCCCCTCTAAGTCTCAAAACAAGCCTTTGGATCCATGACTTCGTGAGCAAGCGGAATTAACGCCGTACAGAAAAGAAATCCACGGCACCGTTCGACATTACATTAAGAATGGGTCGAAATTAAATCTAAGGAGTTTTTTGGTTGAACATGAGGAAGACTTTCCTGACAGTTAGTGGTTCCTCAGTGGAACAGGCTTCCTCAGAAGGTGGTGGGCTCTCCTTATTTGGAGGAAGTAACAGTGTTCCGTGCGCCTTGGTGTTTAGTCATCCTGGCCACATGACCACGGAAACGTCTTCGGACAGCGCTGGCTCTTCGGCTTTGAAACGGAGATGAGCACCGCAACCCTAGAGTCGGACTCGTCTGGCTTTCGAGCAAGGGAACCTTTACATTTGCCTTTTAAAGCAAAGGCTAGATAGCCACCTGACAGCAATGCTGATTTTGTGAATTTAGGCAGACTGAGAGAGGGCGGGCGGGAAGGGTTGCCTCGGTGCTTAGTTCTCGTGGCCCTTTCTTACACGCCTAGGGTAATGTCAATCACCACTTTGGGGTCAGGAAGGAAGTGTCCTCTAGGCCAGATTGGCCCAAGGATCCTGGAGGTTTTTTGCTTTCCTCTGGGCCTGGAGCAGGAAGGAGTGGGGGAGGAGGTAGTTGTGAACTTCCTGCATTGTGCCGGGGGTTGGAATAGATGGCCCTTTGGTTTCCTTCCAGCTCTGTGTTTCTAACTGTTACCGTTATACCATTTCTGATGTCTGTCTTGTGCCCCTTCCTCAGCTGCAATCCCTCCTGGTTCCCATATTGTAGTTCGCACTACTGGTAAAACGAGCGGTGGTTTAGGGATGAATGCTACATATTGTCCTCTGGGCATGGAGCAGGAAGGAGTGGGGGAGGAGGTAGTTGTGAACTTCCTGCATTGTGCCGGGGGTTGGAATAGATGGCCCTTTGGTTTCCTTCCAGCTCTGTGTTTCTAACTGTTACCGTTATACCATTTCTGATGTCTGTCTTGTGCCCCTTCCTCAGCTGCAATCCCTCCTGGTTCCCATATTGTAGTTCGCACTACTGGTAAAACGAGCGGTGGTTTAGGGATGAATGCTACATATTGGTACAGGTTGGTGACGCCCGGAGGTCATTTCGGGGGGGAATCGCTGGGGATCGCAGTTCC
>NW_015177631.1:0-3231 GCF_001447785.1 Gekko japonicus
AATAAATAAATAAATAAATAAATGAGAGAATTAACTGCATTTAACAGACTGCATCACTGACTTACAGATACAAAATGAGTACCCAGTTTCTGGGTGCAGCCAGCGACTGATATTTCAGAGGCAACCTTCTCCTCCAACCGTGATATGTTCTTTCTTCACAGAATTAACCAAATGATAATTTAAATGGTCATCTACAAAATCCTTAAAACCTACATACATTTGCCTTTGCCATACAAAATGCACAATTTTAACATCGCAACTATAGAGATGGATTTTTGAATGTTTGACCTCCTTCCAAGGAGACACTGAACACACTGACCTGCAGGATGCATCAGGCAATCATATAAGCAGACAAACAAGTATGCTGCAGACCCGAGAGACCATTAGATTTCTGCTGTGCTTCATTTTACCAGCAGTATTTCAGATATTAAAAAATATAAGAGGCTCACGATGTTAAAAAACAACAACAAACTATTAGGTTAGAGTGGAACTGTGTGTTCTGTGTAATTCCTTTCTTTGATTCTTTTTTGGGACTTTTATTTTTTACACAAAATCCAGCCATGACAGGAGAGGAGGGGGGGAGACACACACAAAGAGATATGATCTCACCAGTGTCAAAGAGAGTCAGGGTCCGGAAACACAAGCCCAGCTCTGGGTGGTGTTCCATAGCAAGATTCAAGCCCCCAGCCAGAGCCATGGAAGAATCCTCTCCACCCACTGCTCCACTCACCATGTGTAAAAAGAAGTCATGGTGCCAACAAGAAGTAGGTTCTTCCAAAAGGGTTTCAAAAAAGAAAAGAGGCAGCTCTACAGATGCACACAACCCAGCTCTGACCATGACTGGTCCTTTAGTGTAAGACACAACTCATCGTTCTTTATTTCAATGAGATGTTCCAACTGAATGAGGAAACCTTTTGGGCCAATAGAGTAAGTCCTTGCTTACTGAAATGACAACAGGACTCAACCTTATTTCTCTTAAATAGCCTGTTCCTTGCCAAATATGTTGTTGCATAAGAACTACTGGCCTTTAGTCACAAGAAAATGTATCAATCACAGGGCAAAGTAAAAACCCACACAAGCACAGAGATACTGGAATGACTTCCTTGTGGTCCAGTGCTGCAGTGCTCTGTATATGGTTGGCAACCTCCAGGTGGGGCCTGGAGATCTTCTGGAGTTACAACTGATCTCCAGACCACAGAGATGAGTTCCCTTGGAAAAAATGGCTGCTTTAGAGGGCGGACTCCATGCCATTATGCCTGGCTGTGGTCCCTTTCATGAGATGCGTGTATTTTTGAGTGTCACTGACTATTTGAAAGACATAATTTGGTGTGGAAAAAAATATAATTTATAACTTCATTTCATTACAAACTTCCAACTTAAAATCTTCTGACAATAATTACTGTTGATGAAGAAATAAAATGTTCATAATGGATGATAATGGCATCAAATACCTGATAAAAAACATAAATGAAAAACTGACTCGTGAATGCAGATGCCTATTCTAGGATACCAAAGATTTTAGTGTAAATATTTTTATATCCTGCAAGCCTTGGTAAATGTGTTTCAATAATACAACCCATTCTTGGAAACAATATATGGTGGTCAACATGATGATCTTGGTTTTGAAGAACAGATCGCATTTCACCCTTTAGTGACTTTTCTCAATATACTCAGCAATGGGCAGAGAAAACAACTGGTCTCTACCATAATGCACCAAGGGATACTGAAGTGGTGGAGATGGTGATGAAGTCTCTGGAGCAGATGGAATGTTACAACTGATCATAGTTTTTTTATTTACTAGCTTGGATCCAAACTAGACATTTCTACAGTCAGGTCCGACTCCCCTCTCCTGTACAATGACTAGAGATGTGAAGGCCCGGAAAAAAACCGGAAAAATTTGGAAAAAACCCGGTTCTTTTCCGTTTTTTCCCCTGAAGATTTTTTGTTTTTTTCCAAAAAATTGGAAAAATTGAAAAAAGAAAAGAAAAGAAAAAAATGATTATGGAACGTTTTATTTTAACATGATGAATAAAATATTTTAAGACAAGGTGTTCAAATATTTTCCAAAACCAAACAAAGGTTAGTGGAAAGGAGGGCCAATATTAAAACCTTTTCATAAAAAGAGGTACATGTATTTATTAATAATAACAAATTAAAACATATATAGGGGCCCAATTACAACCAATATATATAAAACATAACCATAACCAGGGCTAAAAAAGTTTTATATATATTGGTTGTAATTGGGCCCCTATATATGTTTTATATACCTCTTTTTATGAAAAGGTTTTAATATTGGCCCTCCTTTCCACTAACCTTTGTTTGGTTTTGGAGTTCTTTGTTAGCCAGTCCTAGGTTACAAACTGAACTCTCCAATGCAAGATGCATTTCTTCCTTTAGGAGGTGCTACTGTCAGAAGAAAATAAAAAGGTTTCAGTTTTGTTTTTGCATGTGGGTGGGTATTCTGTTTGTAATAATTGTTTGGATACACTATATTTTTAATATGCTAGTTATGGTAATTTCATGCCAAATAAAAATGTCCATAGTCATATTTTATGTTCCTAAAGTAACAGAATGACTTTCAATCTAGAAAAGACAAAAGAAATGCTAATGTAGCATTTTTTTCAATTTTTCTGAAAATTTCCGTTTTTTCCTGAAAAACCCCGGAAAAAACCCGGGGTTTTTTCCGAGCTTCAAAATTTCCGGAAATTTTACATCTCTAACCATGACTCATGGAGTAGTCTTTCCCACTTCCCTCTGCCCATGGCAACATAAAATGCTTCACAAAATCCTGCTCTTTGAGAAGCGGGGACCCCCCTAGACAAGGTTGGGGGGGGAATTCAGGATTCTGCAGAAGGCAGAGGCAGGAAAACTGCTCCCTGAGGGGAAATCCTCGCACCTACAGAAATGTTAGCCTGGATCCAAACCACTGTTTATTGAAACTCCCCCCCTTTTGAAAATGAGATACTAAGAGGTCTATATGCACCTGGTAACTTTTCCTCTGTTCCTCTCTACAGTCCAGCTTTGGAGAGCATTCCCTAAATACAAACACAAGAAAGAAATGGTAAAAAAGGCCAGAGAAAGCAAACAGTGATGAAGCCAAGGAGCTTTTGGTGCAGAAGAGAATACCATTTATGGTACTTAGAATCAAGGTGTCTCTTGAAACCCTCCAAAATCATGTTGCAGACGTTGGTGAAGAGGCGAGGGGTGCCTCTCCATCTCTTTCACATG
>NW_015177632.1:0-3184 GCF_001447785.1 Gekko japonicus
GACAAGGTGCGAGAATAATAGGCTACCAGAACCTCTCGGTCTTGGTGGCCCAGGACTCACCCGACCCCGTAAGGAGAGGCATCGCAGGCAAAGACCACGGGATGTGCCTCAATGAAATGGGAGAGGACCAAATTGGAGACAAGAAGATTCTTTACTACCTGGAAAGCAGCGGTGTGCTCCGGGCCCCAGACCCATGGAGCGTTTTTATCCAGTAGGCGGTGCAGAGGTTCCGCCACAGTGGCCTTCAGAGGGAGAAAAGAGTAAAAATGTAACAGGCCCAGGAAAGCCTGTAATTCTGTCTTGTACATAGGAGGGGGAGCCAGTGTGATAGACGTTGTTTTATCTTCAGTGGGGTGGATACCCTGGGCGTCTACGACGAACCCCAAGAACTCCACCTTGGGAACCCCGAGCAGGCATTTTTCACGCTTGACCTTCAGGCCGGCCATATTGAAATGCTGGAGCACAGCCCGCAGCTGGTCGGTGAAGGTCGAGGCATCCGGGGCTGCGATGAGCACGTCGTCTAGAAACGGCTACATTCCTGGAATACCTTTTAACAAATTGTCCATGAAAGATTGGAAGATGACCGGTGTGACCGATACCCCAAACTGGAGTCTATGTACTTTGAAAGCCCCCTTGTGTGTAGGTACTGTTTGGGCTTCTGCCGGCGGCATCCACTGGCAGTTGCTGGTAGGCCTGGGCCAAGTCCAGTTTGCTGAAGATCCGCGCCCCCACCAGTGTGGCTAACACGTGGCTGACCACCGGTACAGGATAAGTGTGGTCTTGGAGAGCTTTGTTCAATGTGCACTTATAGTCTGCACAAATCCGCACATTGCCTTTAGGCTTGACCGGGGTGACTGTTGGAGTCTCCCACCATGTGGAAGCGATGGGCTCTAACACTCCCTGGGTAACCAAGCGATCAAGCTCTGCCTCAATCTTAGGCCTCATTGCAATAGGGGGGTGTCTGGCCTTGACCCTGATGGGGCGGATGGTCAGGTCAAGGTCTAAGGATATGGGGGGCCCAGTGTATCTCCCGAGTGTGCCGTCAAAAACCCTGGGGAACTCATTGCACACAGCCACAAAGTACTCAGCCCGTAGCTGACTCACCCCCATGATTGTCAATCCCAGGGGCCCGAACCAGGAAAGTCCCAGCAGACTGGAGAGCCTCCCCACCACCACCAGCAAGTCCAATTTTCCACGAAAGTCCTGAAACTGCACTGTAAACTTGCCCCAGCCCAGAACCGCCACAGGGTTCTTGTTAAAGTCCTGTAACTTAAACCCCTGTGGCTTACTGCGGGCAGAGCGAGTGCAGCATTTCCTCGGAAATTATCGAATAAGAAGAGCCAGAGTCAATTTCCATACTGCAGGGGGACCCCTCTATTAACACTGTAACGTGTACCTTATTTGGGCTATCGGGGGGCAAGTTACATACCTGGTGCTGCTGGTGATGGGCAGAGAGGGTATGAAGGTCGGTGTGTGGGTCTGATGCTGTCTGGTGGGCCGAAGTTTTCTGGGGCTGTTTCCAGGAACGGCAGACCCTGGCGAGATGGCCCGGCTTGTTGCATGAGCAGCAGACGGCGTCCCTGAAGTGGCACATCCTGCGTTCATGTGCCTCTCCGCAGCTGGCACAGGAAGACGATGCAGAGGAGGCTTTAACCAAGGACGGTCCCCCCGAGCAATGCTACTGTTGGGATGAACGGTGGCATACCTGGAGTACTTCTTCGTCTTCTGAGTCGTCCAACTCGAGGGCTGCTTGAGTCCGATGGACCACCCACACGTCGTAGTCTTGATGCACCTTTTCATAGGCCATGGCCTCCCGGAGCGCCTTGTCTAGGTCCAGGTCGTCCTGGCTAACCAGTTTGCTCCGAAGCTTGGGTTCCTGGAACCCAAGAGGAACTAGTTTAGCAAGGCGTCTGCCAGGTCAGGAAATGAGCACCTGGTGGCTGCCCTCCGGAGACTGGCCAAGAATTCGTAAGCCGGCTCATCTGGCCCCTGGACCCGCACAAAGAAGTCCATGTGCTCAGCAAACTTTGTGGGCTTTGGTGAAAGGTGGTTGGTCAGCACTTTCACCAGCAGCACATATGATTCATTCTTAGTCTGCTTAGGCACAATTAGGTCCTTTAGCAACAAGACGGTGTCTATGCCACAGGACCGGAGGAGGTGGGCCTTCTTCTTAGCCGGATCTACGATGTCAGGGCAGTCGAAGTAACTCTCCAGGATCTCAAGCCAGGCCTCCCACTGCGCGGGGTGAGAGATATCGAAGACAGCAATGCTTTCCTGGGATGTAGCCATTGTGCTGCTTCCACGTGGTGGTGGTAGCTTGGGAACGGTGGCGGCGGCAACCGGAGCGAGACAGGAAGCGCCGCTGCTCTCAGGGTCAGCAGGGTGAGGTGCGGAGCGAGGAGCAGTGCAATGAGCAACTACCAATGAACCTGGGCACGATGCGGAGCTGCGTGCAGCAGTCTCAGTGCTGGGGCTCGATACAATGCTCGAATCTTCGTCCGGGTCGTTGTTCATGGGAGTTAGAATCCCACCTTCATCGCCAGTGAAAAGTACTGAGACTTACTAGCGATTTCAGCTCTCATACTTTTATTTAGTTTGGAACAAGGCAACTAGAACCGACTCGCAGGCCGGTTTATATGTGCAATAATCCCACACCCAAAACATACCCACATGCAAGTGATTGGTCATTATAGTGCCTGAGAGTTCCATGGGCTCTCGGCCGGGAGCCTAGCCCTCCTATTGGTGCGGGCTAGGATCCGCTTGGCCCATTGTTCCTGAGAGCGAAGCTTGGCCGCTTCGCCTGACTGCGTGGCGACCTAGCCGTGCACGCGGTCGGAGATGGATACATTACATTCTCCTTCTCTGAAGTCAGGCCACCTGCTTGGCCTGCTCCCTTCCATGGCAGCCCCACCCAGAAACTGGCCTGGCCCAACTCACCACTGTGGCATCTGAGCACTTGCTGTCATGGCCCTTCAACCCTGCTGGTGGTTTCAAGCTCGACCTCTGCGGGCTCTTAGACTGGTCCCTCACTCGTGTTCACTCACTGGCATTCAGCTGCCACACTCAGGTAGTCTGCTGAGCAAAATTGTGGGAAATGCCTCTTTTTCTTTCTTCCGACATGATCTCCCAGTCCATCCTGAATTTCACTTGTCGGTGCCATTTTAAAGCCTAAAACAGGTGACTT
>NW_015177633.1:0-3274 GCF_001447785.1 Gekko japonicus
ATGTGAACAAGCTCCAAGGGACCATAATAGTTTTGGCAGTTGATGATATTCCAAGGCAACTCATCGTGATTAACAAAAAAATGTCCATACTGGATAAAATATCAGTCTGCGAAAAACTAAAATTAATGGGTAAAAATACCCAGATTTTGTTTGAACAAAGATGATCTTTACAAACTACTGAAACAATGTCAAGCCAGAGGGGGTCACTAAGCCCACAGTTCTTAGTCGTACCTAATGGTTTATTCATACTATTTGGAGATTATGAAAATATTTAGAGTCATATGGCATTGCAATGATTGATTAAATGTTTCTCCACTATGGCCCTGCATTGACTGTTTTTATGAACAATGTTTATCCTCAACCTTGGCATTTTATTATGTAGAATGGTTCTTTTCTTCACAAGCGTGGTGGCGTTGTTTGTTTACAACAAAGTGCGTTAAGTGCTGTCAACTCGCTTCTGACATATGGCGACCCTATAAATCAATGTCCTCCAAAATGTCACATCATTAACAGCCTTGCTCAGGTCTCACAAACTGAGGGTTGTGGATTCCCTGACGGAGTCAATCCATCTCATCTTGGATCCTCCTCTTTTCCTGCTGCCTTCGGCTTTTCCTAGCATGATTGTCCTTTCCAGTGACGCTTGTCTTCTTATATGGTGACCAAAGTACGATAGCCTCTGTTTAGTTATTTTAGCTTCTAGGGGCAGTTCAGGCTTGTTTACAGATACTGGTCATTTATAAATATTTGTTGCCCCTTGTTTATTCTAATAAAAATAAATTAACTCCCCACCCCCACCCCAAAAAAACCACACCCCTCTGCATTCCTCCCATTTTACATTTTGTTTTCAGTACCTTATCGGCCTGTTTCTGCCTCAGGCTGTCTGTGCTTCCGCCCATGATGGAGTAGATACTGATCCGCCCGTCAAATGAAGCTGCAGAGAGGAGAGCGGGGTTTCTGGGACACCACTGGACGTCAAAGCACCACCGGGTGCTGGTGGGAAGCTCGTACAACACCTGTGCCCAAAACCAAAGATACAACAAACAGCAGCTGTTAAACAGCACAGGTATGAGTTAAGAACCCTGAAGACAGACAGAGGTAACTTAAAAACGCACAGATCTCCCTACATCTCAGTTCCTTCTTGTTTGATCAACACAGATTTAATCTCCAGCAAATGTAAACGTCACGCTTTCTTTTGTTTGGTTTATTCTTCCGCACCCTTGTGTTTGGCTTCTGAACCAATTCCAATGAAAATACCAGTGGAGTATTGGCTGCGCTGGGGTGGGAAGGCCGGCTGAGGCACTTGGAAATCATGCCCAGGCAAGATCACTGCTGGTGAGAAGGAAAGACTGCTATCCCCTACTCACAGAGCTTTGGACACACTTTCACCTGATCCACAGATCCCAATGCACTGAAATGGGCAATATGCACACATGTGCATTCTTCCCAGGGCTCTTAGATCTCAGATGCTACTCTTCAGGGAAAGGTGATCTCATAAGGAACAAGGCGGACATTCTTCATACTAGTGCCCGCTCTGCAGAACAGCTTCTCCAAGGAGCACAGACATGAAGCTGACACACTGAATCAGACCTCTGGCCCATCACTGTCGATATCGCCTACTCAGACTGGGAACAGCTCTCTGGGGTTTCAGGTAGAGGACTTCCACATCACCTACTGCCTGGTCCTTTTAACTGGAGATGCCGGGAACCTGGGGCCTTCTGCATGCCAAGCCAAAACTCCTCCACTGAGCAAGTGATGGTTGATGTCTTCTTCAAAATGCATCAGCCTTGATACTACCTTAGAATTTCTCTGCTAATGAGACTTACTAGTCCCTGTATTCTGCCAACAGGTAAAGATCTGCTCTCTCTCCCACTTTTGAAGCCTCTCCTGTCTCCTTTTTAATCCGCGGTGATAAGCTACGAGAACTTTAAAACAGATCCACCCTGAAGCAAGTAACACTGAGCATTTTAAACACGTCAGGCTTACGAAGCACA
The DNA here is from genome assembly GCF_001447785.1 of Gekko japonicus. Taxonomy (NCBI): domain Eukaryota; kingdom Metazoa; phylum Chordata; class Lepidosauria; order Squamata; family Gekkonidae; genus Gekko; species Gekko japonicus. The sequence goes on from NW_015177633.1 coordinate 1,992, forward strand.
TCTATTCTTTATCCCACCGTGGGGACCTATAACAGGGGGGGGGGAAACTGGATGTTTATATAAAGGCTGATATAGTCTAATTGTACTGCAGAGAACAATGTTAGCTTGCTCTTTAGCTCCACCTAGACAAGAAAAAATGTGCCATTCCAAGGGCTTGAAATCTGCTTTCAAGTACCTCGCCAGTGTTTGGATTGGAACAGAGTATTTTTGCGTCCTTCCCACAGCTCAGAAGCAGCTCAGGATCCGCCATGCTCCACGCAACAGTCAGAACACCCCTATGTGGAAAGACACAAACAGCCCTGTGTAAATATCACAACTTATGGAAAGGTGTGTAAATTCTCTCATTCATCCAACTCACTGCCTGTCTCAAAAGTATAGTGGTCAAGGAGTATGCAGGGAAGTTTTTGGGAAGGGAAGGCGATAGTAAGTCGCTTTGAGACTCCTTAGGGTAGAGAAAATAAAGGTAAAGGTTTCCCTTGCACAAAAGCTAGTCGAATCTGACTCTAGGGGGCAGTGCTCATCTCTGTTTCCAAGCCAAAGAGCCAGCGCTGTCTGAAGATGTTTCCGTGGTCATGTGGCCAGCATGATTAAACGCCGAGGCGCACGGAATGCTGTTGCCTTCCCACCACAGCGGTACTTATTTATCTACTTGCAATTTCTTGCTTTCGAACTGCTAGGTTGGCAGGAGCTGGGGCCAGAAACAGGAGCTCACTCTGTCAGGCGGCACTAGGGGCTCGAACTGCTGAACTACAGACCTTCCAGTTTGCAGCTCAGCGTCTTAACCTCTGAGCCACCGCAGCTACAGGGTAGAGAAAAACAGGGTATAAAAACCAATTCTTCTTATTATTATTCTTTTGACATCTGCATAAATTCAGTAAGCTGTTTTCAGTTCCTATAGAGCAAAGTTTGAGTCCAGTGGCAGCTTTAATACAGACAAGTTTAATTGTAGGTATAAACTGTCGTGTGCAGGCACGCTTCATCAGGTATCTGAAGAAGCGTGCATGCACATGAAAGCTTATACCCAGAATTAAACTTTGTTGGTCTTAAAGGTGCCTGTAACGATTCCTTTTTGGTGTGTGTGTGTCTCTTTAAAGGTTTGGCTGCATGGCTGTGGTAAGTAGACTAGAGTGGTTGAGAGAGGCAAGTGTGGTATGATTGGTGGTTGACAGAGAGGGGGAGGGGTTTTGGAAGTGAAAATGAGTGGATGAGTATGTATGTCAGTCAGGAGTGACAGTTACAGATTTGACAGTTGGGAAGTGCAGTTAGTTCTGTGTGGGGAATGA
>NW_015177634.1:0-3119 GCF_001447785.1 Gekko japonicus
TGATTGCACTGGAAATGGCTTAAGGCCATTAAGGTATACGAAGGACTCCCTTGGCCTATCACGGTGGGTAGCTGTGTTGGTCTGAAGCAATAGAACAAAGTTAGAGTCCACTGGCACCTTTAATACCAACAAAGTTGTATTCAAGGTGTGAGCTTTCGTGTGCCTGCACACTTCATCAGACTTTGTCTTTATTTGGCCTTGGCCTATATTTGCCTACCTCAGATCTTCTGCTGAAGCCCTTCTCTATCTGCCCATATCAGCAGATATGAGTTAGGGGATCTGATGACGCTCAACTTTCCCAACTTTTAGGCCCAAAGTATGAAATGTTCTTGCTCTGGAGATTTGCCAGGCCTCATCCATCCTGATCTGTAGATATCTTGCCCAGGCAAGAAATTGCATAGCACGAGCATACCTACAACAACTGACCTTATGTACTGTACAAAGTACATAGTCCAAAGCCTCTATCCCTTTACCAAAGCATTTTTCTGAACAATTTTTATTGTTCCAATGAGAGCCTTATAAAAGCTGGTTTTCCTGGTTGTAGAATTTTGATTTTTTAAAAAACTTATGATTGAATATGGCCCTTATTTATGGAACAATTTTTCAGCCATCTTATGGGAATAAAAGGAAAAATGGGTTAACATAAAAGCTATATTTAAAGAGAGGGGGGGAACAAGTGTGGCATGGACCAGACTGATAAACAGCAAGCAAGAACACTGAGCAAATATGAAATGTGTGAGCCCCATCTCTCTTTGTCGCTTTATTCCTCCAGTTTGGGGACAACAGCCCCTTTGCCCACACATCCCACTGCCTCTTTAGCAGCCTTACAAAGGGCAACATTGGTTTCAAGAAATAGGAAGCCGTGCCAAACATGTGGCAGGAGAGATGGGCAAGACAAGATAGTAAGTCAGATCTTCAAGATCTGAAGGAGCATAAAGTGGGTCTGTCTGTAGTGGGCCATAGGCAGACAGGAATGCAGGGAATGTAAATGTGAGTGCTGCTGGGGTTGGAATCAGACATGGAAGGAATACTGGGCACACAGGAAGATTAAACACTAAGCCTGTTTCAAATGGAGGGAACATGGAGATGCAGTCAGTCAGAAGGTCATGCAAACAGGCAGGGAAGCTGGCAGATTGCCAGGGGTGCAGGGAAGCATGTTTAAAGGAAGGCACTTGGAGCAAGCCTAGAGAACTACAGAAACAATGCTGGACAATCACCCAGGTTTGGTCCACAATCACTTATAGTCAAGCCACGTAAGGAAAAACCAACAGGCTGCTTGTGTAGTATTGCCATACTGGAACTTGGAGACAGTACTGCTAAACACAAAGGCCACTGTGCACACCCAAGCAGCTGCCAGTTCTACACACATTCTTTGTAGTGTCTATTAGGGTTACCAACTCAAGGTTGTGTAACTTCTGGATATTTTGGGGATGGAGGCTGGGGAGAAACCTCAATGAGATATAATGCCATAGTCCATCCTCCAAAGCAGCCATTTGCCCTAGGAGAACTAATCTCTATAGTCTGGAGCTCTCCAGGCCCCACCTGGAGGTTGGCAACCCTAGGTTAGAGTGTAGGCCTGGCTTGAGGAGATGAATGAAGCTCAGTGGGGTAACTTTTGGTTGGTGACTCTCAGAGATGCCAGAACAATTGGGGGAGCAGAGACTTCTTGGAAATCACTTTCTGTTTCAAAACAGGAAGTGACATCATAACACTCTAAGAATTTCAAAATTTCTATGGTTGTACCATACAAATTTTTGAAATTCCTAGAGTGTTGTGACATCACTTTCTGTTCTGAAACAGGAAATGACTTCCAGGTGCTGTTTCCCCCCCTCCAATTTCCCCATGCCACTCCAGTGAGTGAGGGCAGGGGACAGAGAGCATCACCATTACCAGATGAGTGGCAAACCTACTCTCAGCCTAACTTATCTAACAGGTTTTTTGTGAGAATAAAATGTGTAAAGTCATTTATTTAGATATTTACAGCTTTCCAATGAGGACCAAAGCAACATACATACATACATACATAATTCCTTTCCTCCATTTTATCCTCACAATACAAACCTTGTAAGGTAGGATACACTGAGTGAGAATGACTGGCCAAAGGCCACTCTGCAGGCTTCCATGGCAGATTGAGGATTCAAATGTGGGTCCCCCAGATCTTAGTCTGACACTGTAACTGCTACACTACACTGGCTCTGAAGAAGTGAGTGGCGACTCATGAAAACTCATAGCCTACCACAAATGTTATTAGTCCTTATGGTGGTAGCTGGACTAATACAGCTACCCATCTTGCTCTGGCTCCATATCAACTGCCTTGAGCTCCTGGAAGGACAGGTGGAAAAAAACCCGGTGAACAACAACAACCTGCTCTGCATTCGGAGCTGACATTTAAAAACATGTTTTGTTTAATCTTCATATACAATTATTCAAAAGGAGGCAACATTAAACTTAGAACAAAATCCACTCCAGTTTGATTAAGAACAGCAGCTGCACTTACTGCTGGTAGGCTCAATTGTCTTCTAAATCCTCAGGATTCAGGATGCCAGTTAATCACCCAAAGGTGGATTAGGAACAATTATTCCTTGGGAGGTAATTCTGAGCAGCTGGCCAGGTATTACATTAATTGATGTGCTTCCACGGGCTCTGAGCCAGCAGATTTTAACCACTATAAAAATCAGCAACTAATCTAGAAAACTTGGATTTGTTGGTTGTTCTGTCTGAAAGAAGACAGCAGGCACAAGATGGATTTAAATAGGCTCCAATTTTATTGGGATGAAAGAGTATCGTACTGCAATCATAATAATGATGACTTTAGTAACCTAGCACCCCATCACCTGCTAAGACACAGGGTGTTTTGCAAAACCCACACAAATAAAAACAGAACTAATAGGGCTGATAGAAAAATGCAGAGAAATAATAAAGTGGATTGTTAAAAAGAAAAGGGAAAGGGAAAGGAAAGGAAGACATGCTTATAGGAAAGTGATGGGAAATGCATGGCAGAGCCCCAAAATGGGAACAGAAGGATTTCAGCTGCTTTTTAAGTAGGAAGAGGGGAACAAAGACAAATATCCAGAGCTTGACATGAGAAGAAGAGAGAAGAGAGAGAGGAGATTGGATTT
>NW_015177635.1:0-3409 GCF_001447785.1 Gekko japonicus
TTTCTCAGCAACCTCTGGATAGCTGCTGTAGAAAAATGGATTGCTCTGCTAGATGGGTGCCTAGATCATACCATGCCTAGGATGCCAAAAAATCTTGGGCCAGTCTGGATGGGTCACTATACCAAGTACATTCGGACTTAGGGGTCGCCATACCTAAAAGGTTGGGATCCGCTGCTCTAATTAACAAGCTCTCTGCTTTGCCCAGCTTGTGCGTTTCAGGAAGGGGAGGGAGGTAAGAAGGTTTTTGGTTTGATCCTACGAGGCAAATCTTACAATGCTACGTTTTGATCACGGGGAAGATTCAGCTTTAAAGAAAAAAAGGAGATGTATTTCAATACTCTTCCTCCCTCCCTCCTCCTTCCACATGTCTGTGTTTTAATTTTAAAATGTTCTTTTATGGTCCACGGTATCTGTTTTCCCAGAAGCTTTCCCCCTTCTTTCAAAAGAGCTGGCAACACGGAGAATTTTTTTCATGTAACCAGCAAGTTTGCAGCTGTATGCAGTTTTGTGGAGTCCCCCCCTCCCCTTAATTAAAAAAGTACACACGCAAAGACAAATTGTCAACTCATTAGCACATTTTCTCTTCTTGGAGGGCAGAAGGAAAATATGCTCGTTTGTCATGCAAAAACAAAATAGTTTAGTTACATTTTCTTCAGTATTTCATGGATCGCCTCTTGGGGGGAGGCCAGAAGGAAAAGTGATGGATTACTCGGATAAATGATGGGAGATTCGGAGCCCAGGCTTGAGAATCTGGACCGATTTCAGACGGGAATGAGCAAATGATCCTCAGCTTATTTCTTAAATGTGTGTGTGTGTTTCATAAAGTTGCAACCAACCCTTGACAACCCCAGCATCCTGGGGTTTTCATGGCAAGAGATGGGCAGAGGTGGTTTTTCCCATTGCCTGCCTCTGCATAGCAACCTCACTCTTCCTTGGTAGTCTCTCATCCAAGCACTAAGCAAAAGAAGAAGAGGTAGAGATTGGATTTATAGCCTGCCCTTCACTTGGGAGTCTCAGAGCGGTTTACAATCTCCTTTCCCTTCCTCTCCCCACAATAGACACCCCCGTGAGCGACGCTCCCTCTAAGGTGTGGAGTCTTGTGAGCAAAAATTCTGCTTTGTGAGCTACTGGCATTAAAGTTGTGAGCAAGCAATTTGGCTACTGCATAAATTAGTTTGCTCTGAAGCCATCCTTCCTGAGCTAAGGCAAAAATCTGTGAGCCGGAGGCTAAAAAACTGTGAGCTAGCTCACACTAACTCAGCTTAGAGGGAACACTGCCTGCAAGGCCGGTGGGGCTGAGAGAGCTCTTTCCGGAACTGTCCTTGAGAGAACAGCTCTGACAGAACTATGGCCTGCCCAAGGTCATCCAGCAGCTGTGAAAGGAGGAGTAGGGAATCAAACCCGGTTCTCCCAGATTAGAGTCTGCACACTTAACCACTGCACCAAACTGGGTCCCCCAAACTGGCATGAACAGCACAGCTTAGTTTCTGAGATCTGATGAGATTGGGGTAGACTGGGCTGTCGGGCTTATCTGTCTCTTTGTCCACCCACCACCCACCCATTAACATTTTAACACACACATATATGACTCTGTATGTCATAGTATGTCATCGGCTGCCCTACGAAGGTGGGACAGTTATGCCCAGGCTGAAGTTTGACAGCTTAGCGGGGAGACCGCGTACTGGTAATGGCTGGCCACCAAGTTGGAAGATCGTCTCCACCTTGACTGATGATGTAGTGTTTTAGGTTGCTTACTGTAGTTTAATTATTGTATTTTATTGTGTGTTTTATTGTATTTTAGATTCTGGCTTTGCCTTGTGCACCGCCCTGAGCCTTTGGGAGGGCGGTATAGAAATCTAATAAAAAAATAAAATAAAAAAATAAATATGTGCGTGTTATTACATATATTAATGTTACATTTTTGATTTTATAGATTCATTTTGTTGTTGGATGCATGGTGGTGGAAAGTGCCATCAAGTGACAGCTGACTTACAGGGTTTTCTTACTTGCAGCGTCTTCAAGGCAAGAGATGCTCAGAGGTGGTTTTTCCCATTGCCTGCCTCTGCATTGCGATCCCGGACTTCCTTGGCTGTCTTCCATTCCACCCAAAGACTACCCCAGGTGCCAACCCTGCTTAGCTCCCGAGATGTTATGAGACTGGGATAGCCTGGGCCATCCAGGTTGGATACATGCTATACATTTTTATATGTATAACGTATAGAATCATAGAGTCGGAAGGGACCTCCGGGGTCATCTAGTCCAACCCTCGGCACAATGCAGGAAATATAACACAAAAATAAAGAATCACACCATTTACTGTAGAAATACCTGATAAAACCTCTACAGAGGGAAATCCTTCAACAGCGGGGAAATGAACTGTGAAAGGACGGAGCTGGCGGGATGACTTGCCCTCCCCCAGATTTGGCTTCTGCTGACTCTTTATGAAGCGTGTCAACTAAAATTAATCTCAGATAAGGATAAGGACTACCCCATTTCCCCTCTGATCTCAGCCCGTTGGGTGTTCTAGGGACATTCGACTAACCCCCCCGTTCTTTCCATCAGCAATGGAGACTGCCGCTGTTGTCCCACCATCTTCTTCCCAGAAAGCCAAAGGGGCAGCCCGATTCCAACTCCACCGAGCATCCCAGCACCTGTAAAGTCAGCAGGGCCTCCTAAAGTGCCGCAGACAAAGGGCCTCAAGATCCCTGCCAGAAACAGCTTGTTTTTCTTTCCACCCGCTCTTATCTTATTGCTTTTTAACATCAAACCTGATTAAGCATTCTAGAGAACTCAAACGTGCTGCACTGAAGTTTTCATGGGGAACTGGGGCTCAGTGATCAAGCTCCCATTCTGCATGTGCGGAATGGCATCCCCTTGGAAAAGGGCCAAGTAGCAGGTGATGGGAAAGGCCTCTGCCTAAGACCCCGGAGAGCGACCGACCTGCCGCCGATCAGAGCAGACAGTGCCAGCCTCGGTAAACTAACAGCCCGATTCGGTACCAGGTAGCTAAGGCGTGCTCAGTGGCATGCATAACTCTTTAGATATAATCAACTGATTGAAGCCACAAGGCAATAATCTGTGGGTTGCCTTACTTTTAGGATAAGATATGAGAGAAGTGGTCCTCCACAGGAGTTTTGTGGTAACTGTGGCCTGCAGATAGGGTTGCTGTCAGCTATGCTGGCATGAGTGTGGTGTATGTTTCTAATTGCTGTGCATTCCTTCCCATGCGCTTAATTGCATTGTAGCTGTAACGCATATCTCTCAAGGCCACTGGAGGAGTCGGTGCATCTAGAATCCGTGGGAAGCTTCTTACCTTCCCAGCTTCTGCAGCCGTTAGTTATCTGCCAAATGCCCGCGCATTTAATTGGGTACTACGTGGGGTGTGGGTGTGTGCATACGAATGCCCTAT
>NW_015177636.1:0-3549 GCF_001447785.1 Gekko japonicus
CCACGCCGCCGTGCGTTTCTTTGTTGCTCTGTCTCCCCCGTCGACGGACGGGCACCAGGTACTGGGCGCAGTTGTCTTCCTCGGCCACCAGGGATTGCCATGTCGTGTCGCCGCACCACTGCTGCCATCATCGCCGTCGCCACAGATGCCGCCGCCATTGCTGGTCTCCTCGCCGCCGCTGCCGCCACCGAACTCCACCATGTCCCCACATAGAGGAGGGTGCCCCCTACCCTTCTAAGGGTAGGTACTCATTTATCTACTTGTAATTTATTTAACTTTCGAACCGCTGGGTGGGCGGGAGCTAGGACTAGGGCCGGGTGCTCACCCCGGCCGCGGTGGGTCTCAAACAGCCATAGGGCTGTTTGCTATGATGTTACAGGCAAGCGTTGTTATTGCTTGCGCCACCGCTCCCAATCTTTCTACTAAATCTTTCTACTTTCTACAATCTTTCTACTTTCTACATCTGTTGTAAGCGGCAGTTGGTGAAAACACTAGCCATTAGCTGAGGAAGAGGCTTAGAGCATGTGAAGTGTTCTCCTACATCCACAGCTTGCGCATGCCAAACCAGGTAAGTACCATGAAGTCAGCGTGGCCTACTTGTGCATCCTGGAGTGGATTGCAGAACCTATTCTGGTTTCCACAACATACTATAGTTTGGGGAACTGAAACGGTTGTATTTCTTTCTCTGACCAATTTCACACAAGAGCTGCGGCGCAGTCACGCCTCCCTTTGCCCCGCTTTTATTGATCAATTTCCCACTCGAAGCCACGCGGCTGCATTTTGACTCGCGGTGCGCCCGATTTTCCCCGCGGTTTAATGATCCATTTTTTTGAGGATCACGGAACCGCGGGGAAAATTGAGTGAAGCCACTGGTCAAAATGCGGCCGCATGGCTTCGAGTGGGAAATTGACCAATAGAAGCAGGGCAAAGGGAGGTGCGACCACGGCGCAGCTCTCGTGTGAAATTGGTCTCTGTCAAATATTTCCAAGTGACATTACTAGATATTTTCAGTTGATTTTTGTGTCATTGTGCTCCCACACTCATACAATGTAACATGTAAGGCAAAAGTTCCACGTGGATTTGACTCCACCATTTCTGAGGGGGAAGGTATTAGGCAGCTCAAGTTGCTATGATTGCAAGCTTTAAGATGGTGTGCCTCTCCCACATGTTTTATTATCCTAAGTTTAGATATCACACAAAAGCATGGATGAATGTAAATGATTGTGGTGAATGTGATCATCCAAACAATGGTCAGTCTTTTATAGTTCGTTCAGGTACATTTATTTTATTTATTTATTTATTTATTTTTATTCCCTGCACCTCCCCACCTTAGCAGGCTCAGGGCGGCTAACAACATATTTATAAACAATATATTAAAAATTCAATATATATTAAAACAGCATTAAATAAAGATTACAATATAAAAGCATAATCATAATACAAGATGGCAGCTTTCTGTCTTCATTTGAGTGGCTGCCTTCCAGGCTCTGCCAAGCTGTTAATCTTCCGGCTGGAAAAGGTGATGATGTTATGGCCAGGTTGGTGAAGATGCTGATATTGGGCCTTCGTGGCTGGGCAGAGATCTGAACCCAAATCTCCATAGTTCACATCTAATGCTCTGTTGGCTACTTCAGACTGGCTACCAAGAGCATATCATCCGGAAGCTCATTCCACCAGTGGGGGGCTGCCACAGAGAAGGCCCTGGCCCTCATTGTAGCCAGCCTGGCCTCTTTTGGGCCCGGTAAAGCCAGGCGATTTTGGGATTCAGATCTTATTGCTCTCTGGGCACATGTGGGGAAAGGCGGTTCCTTAGGTATGTAGGTCCCTGACCATATAGGGCTTTAAAGGTAAGAACCAGCACCTTGAACCATATCCGGTATGCTATAGGCCGCCAGTGCAGTGCTTTGAGGGTAGGCTGGATGTGTTCCCTTTTTTTTAAGCCCCCCAGAGGGGATTTTTAATTGCATTTTTAATATACTTCAAACTACAATGAAAAAATAGGGAAGGGAACTACATCTAAGGAGAAAGAAAAGTTAACCTCTAATAATGGGAGATCACAAAATCAGCTTGTATAAGTATTAATCTAACATTGCTGAAATTACATTGAACGTAGTCGATTATGCTGTCTCTCCCAGTTGCAATCTCAGGAATTCACCACTTTGTAAACAGAGACAATCTTTTCTTTTTTATCGTGTAATTTGAAAGTGATGCCTTCTGGAATTAACCACCTGTAGGCAATGCTATTTGTTTGTGGAAAAAGGATTAAGTCTTTATATTTCTTTCTCTTTTGCCTTATTTCAAATGGGAATTCTTTTAGAATCCTGATGATGTTGTCCCCGATTTTCAAGGGTGTTCCTGTAGTTGCTTTCAGGATTGAATCCCTCACATGCCTCTTTGAGAATCTGACCACTATCTCCCCAAGCATTTAATGTAAATGGAATAGGCCCTATAGACCACATCCATTTTGCTTGTGAGATATTCTGCTTTCAAATCTGTAACTGGGGCTAGTGCTTCGCTCAACAGTTGCTTTAGATTCTCACCTTTTGCCTCTGGGACCCCTTGAAACCTGAGGGTCAAGTTTGCTTTCTCCATTTGTAATTGTAGAAGTTGAGATTCATCCGAAGCTTGCTTTTCCCCCAACATTTTCACCTTTTTCTTAACTTTTTTATTGTTAGCGTCCATTTCCTTAACTTTCTCAGCTGTTTGCTCCGTCTTCTTTGCAGTTTCAGTCAATTGGAGCTGCTGAGTTGCAAAGTTCTCATTTAAAGTTTTGAGCTGTTGATTGACATTAGTCATCTGTTCCAGCAGAGGGTGCAAGGAATCTGCTAAGAGTTTAGAGAACTCAGTGGTCTCTTCCGGTTGGGGGCTCATGATTCCCCCTAGTTTCGTTTTTGCTAGTCTGTCTCTCTCCAGTTTCTTCCCCGCCACCTTGTTTACTTTTAGAAAAAGTGTCTAAAGTCTCTGAAATTCGCCCATACGCTTGTCCACACTCTGCTAAGGTGCTCAAAACATATTTCAATGCTTTTGCCTCCTCTCCCCCCCTTGTTAAATCGCTTTTTCGTTCATGCGTATGGGAGGGGCTTCTCCACCGCTCGCTTTTCTCGCCGTTCCCTGGGGGGGTGCTTTCTTTTTATAATCCCATCATTCACTTTAACTCAACCCACAGTTCATTGTTGGTCTTATGGCCTCACTCAGAATACGTTTCAAACGCCCGATCTCCGACGCTTGTCCAATTCAGCAGCTCTAGTTCCATACGGACACTCAGCGGCAGGACCATCAGGGTGGAAGAGCGCCTCAATTCCCCAGCAATGTGCTGGAGAAGAGGCTACTCTTCAAAAGCCCCATGGTTAGGAGACTTTTGCTAAGGCTCCCGGAGGGTGGCGACCAGTCGCCCCCTCTCCTATCTGCTGGTGCGCAGATCACATCCCCGGGAGGTCCGGGAGATGCGTCCGCTAGCGTGTTGCTATAAACGGGAAGCCACAGCTGGATGTGTTCCCATACGGGAAGACACAACAAAAGACTAGCCGCTGCATTCTGCACCAGCTGCAG
>NW_015177637.1:0-3773 GCF_001447785.1 Gekko japonicus
CAGAGTGTTGGACTGGATGGGTCCTTGGCGTGATCCAACGTGGGCTTCTCTGATGTCCTAAAGAGCAGAAGTGCATGGGTGGCTATGGTCTAGATGGAACACTCTGTCTGAGGCATTGATGCTCTGTCTTCTTAGAGCTTGGTGGACAAGAGTGTGAGGGCTTCTGAAGTTCTGGCCTCGCTGGTGGACCTCCTGATGGCACCTGGGTTTTGGCCACTGTGTGACATGGACTGGATGGGCCACTGGCCCAATCCAACATGGCTTCTCTTATGTTCTTATGTCTGGGGCAGTGATGCTCTGTATCCTTGGTGCTTGGAGGGGCCACAGTGGGAGGGCTTCTGAAGTTCTGGCCCCGCTGGTGGACCTCCTGATGGCACCTGAGTTTTAAGCACTGTGTGACATGGACTGGATGGGCCACTGGCCCAATCCAACATGGCTTGTCTTATGTTCTCCAAAATCTATTTAATTATCCACCTGTGGCATTTGGAGGCAGGGAACTGCTTTGGAATCCTTATGATCAGAGACAGCTTTGACTTAAAATTAAAAGGGGCACAGTTGGGGTGTCCTTGTTCCATGGTATGAAACCACTTCTCCTTTGCCCGGCTACCAATTTGGGCTTGAGGAGTTTTGCAGATCACTGTTTCAGTGCAGCCTACCATACAGGATCGTTGTGACAAATACCTCCTCATCGGCCAGGTATGAACTGGACCTGTGGCACTGTCCTCCCTCTCACCCACACGGCTTCTTAGGAAGGAATCGCCGCAAGCCTGCTCTTCATCATCTTCATCTCAGGTTGTCTCCTTGTAAGTAAGAGGAGAGCTTCCTTCCGCATCACGAAAGCCCCTACCCCTACCCCGTAAAGACGGTGTTCCGGGGCTCAGGAAACTTGACTTAATCCACTAATAGTTTTAGGCCTAATCCAGCCAAACGAGAAGCCGTGGGAATAATCTCTCTGCTTCAGGATGCCTGGCGGAGAGAAAAGGCTGTTCTTCCCGCCACCGCCCCATCCCTCTTGACAGATCAGATGCTCTCGCTAGTGCCGTTCTTGGCAATATCTTCCCCGCTCTCACCCAACCTGGATTCGGTCATGACGTTTGTGGATCTTGCGGCCTCTCTGCCAAAGCATCATTCACGGACGGTGATGGGACAGGATCAGGGGCAAGACCCACCTCCCTTCCCCACTGGAGCAAAAAGAACACCTCCCTGAAACTTTCCCCTTTGCCCTACCTGTCTGAATTGGGTGGGGGAGGCTCGGTCATGGGGGCGGCCGATTGCCTTCGTGGCTCAGAGCTGGAAGCAAGCACCGGACTGGCTTTCGGAATTTTAAGTGCCAAAGGCACACTAAAGCATCCCCCCCTACCCCAGCCAACAGGAGCTATACATCGTTGCCTGCCCCTGTACAATACTGCATTGATTTCTCTGGCCATGGTAAGAATGCAGCAGCATTCCCTGCTGCTATGCTTTAAGAACATAAGAACATAAGAGAAGCCAATGTTGGATCAGGCCAGTGGCCCATCCAGTCCAACACTCTGTGTCACACAGTGGCCAGAAATACCAGTTGCCATCAGGAGGTCCACCAGAGGGGCCAGGACATTAGAAGTCCTCCCACTGTTGACCCCCCCCAAGCACCAAGAAGACAGAGCATCCCTCGCCCCAGACTGAGAGTTCCTGTCTATACCTTGTGGCTAATAGCCACTGATGGACCTCTGCTCCATATGTTTATCCAATTCCCTCTTATAAGAACATAGGAGAAGCCAATGTTGGATCAAGCCAAAGGCCCATCCATTCCAACACTCTGTATCCCACAGTGGCCAGAAATACCAGTGCCATCAGGAGGTCCACCAGTGGGGGCAGGACATTAGAAGCCCTCCCACTGTTGACCCCCCCCAAGCACCAAGAAGACAGAGCATCACTTGCCCCGGAGCCCCTAGATATACCTTGTGGCTAATAGCCACTGATGGACCTCTGCTCCATATGCTTATCTAATTCCCTCTTGAAGCCATCCATGCTTGTGTGTGTATTGTGTATGTCCTGTGTGTGTGTGTATACTTGAATGGGAGAACATCAAAGAAGTCCACAGTTGCTATGCAGAGGCAGGCAAACCACCCCTGTTCATCTTTCCTGACCTGGATGGCCCAGGCTAGCCCATCTCATCTGGAGCTCCAAAGCTTAATAGGGTTAGCCCTGGTCAGTACTTGGATGGGAGCCCACCAAGGAAGTCCAGGGTTGCTACGCAGAGGCAGGCGATGGCAAACCACCCCTGTTCATCTGTCCTGACCTGGATGGCCCAGGCTAGCCCAATCTCATCTAGATCTCAGAAGCTAAGCAGGGTCGGCCCTGGCTAGTACATGGATGGGAGACCACCAAGGAAGACCAGAGTTGCTATGCAGAGGCATGCGATGGCAACTACCTCTGTTTGTCTCTTGCATTAAAAACCCACTGTGGTCACCATAAGTCAGCTGCTGTTGGAGTGAGCAGCTCAGCATGCCTGGATATTAAGGGGGGGGGGGCGCCACATCACTCTAAGCGTGTATAGGTGTTATCTCCTTGAATCTCCTTTGTCTTAACCTGGGAGCTGACCTCTGACCCCTTTTCTGCCCCCCTCTCTCTTTCTCTCCCTCTCTCCATCACTTTGTCCTCCCCCTCTCTTCACATGGCCTTCCATGGAAACACATGTCCCTGCACATTTCCCCTTGTTGAGACAAAGCCCTCCTAATCCAACACTCAAAAGGACCATTTGTGATAGGGGAATTGCTCTTTAGACTAGACTTCTCTTTCTCTTTTTTGACTGCAGCCTGAATGCAAACGACTTGAATAAATCTCAGTTTACCTTTTTTGCAATACACGTCTTGGGAGATTTATTTCCTGCACTCAGGATCACGCTTCTGTGACTGGACAAACTCTGTTATGCCAAAACCAAATATCCCAATAAAGCCACCTCTGAACATCTCTTGCCTTGAAAACCCATTTGGGGTCGCCATCACTCGCCGACGTTTTACACAAACACACACAGTTTTCCGTATTGATGACAAAGCGTACAATGTACAGGCACGCCAAGGAATAACAGTGATAAACGCAAGTCTCTTTTCTGCACCGCTCCAGTCTCAGGCAGACAGACAAAAAAAGTGTTTATAGCTAACCACCCCTCTCATTAGCTTAGAAGACAGTCCCTGAAATTGCGACGATCCCCACAAGTCCGTCAGATCGACGCCATCCTTTGCCGAACCTCGGTCTCAGAACCAGGATCCTGAAATTTCGGCGTATTTAGAAATTTCATTTTTGTTTCGCCATCGTCTGGGCGAGACTTCTCCACCGGCTCTTAACAAACTGACAGGGTCCCTGATGGATTGTGCAATTTCCCAGGGAATTTCTCTGCGCTTAAAGGGCTGTTTCAGCCCAAGACTGTTTTTTTTTAAAAAAAAATGAGATGGTATGGCTGTCATGTTTTTCATCTTAATAGTCATAACAAGGAGGGGATTTTGCCCTCCTCTCGTTCTCCGCTTTGGTAAAAGCTGATGTGCTCAGCTTTAACGTGACACATCCCTGGAGAAAACAAAAATGGGGGGAAATGAGCCAAAAAGTAAATCAAGATGGGTAGCCGGGTTAGTCTGTCTGTAGCAGCGGAAAAGAGCAAGAGTCCACGAGCACCTTCAAGACTAACAAAATTTGTGGCAGGGGAGGAGCTTTGGTGAGTCACTGCTCACTTCTTCAGATACAGCTAGAACATGAACAAATTTAGAGTCCAAACATGGAGATCTATTAAATTCTTAAGA
>NW_015177638.1:0-3042 GCF_001447785.1 Gekko japonicus
TGCTTTCCCTCCAAATCCTGCTGTCCAATAGGGTGGTTGTCTCCAGCTGGCAAGCTGTCACCTCTTCAGCTTCTCCTGGCTTGTCTCAGGATATGGAAGGGGTAGCAACATCTGTCTCACCAATCCCTGATGCCCTGCTTTCCCTCCAAATCCTGCTGTCCAATGGTGTGTTTGTCTCCAGCTGGCAAGCTGTCACCCCTTCAGCTTCTCCTGGCTTGTCTCAGGGCATGGAAGGGTTAGCTAGATTGCTGTCACCAATCACTGATGCCCTGGTGCCCAGCTGTAAGCCTGCAGTCCAATAGGATACTTGTTCCCAGGGGGCAGATGCAGCCATGGCAAGTATCCTAGTGGAGTCAATGCATTCCAATGCGGTCACTATTACGATCGTTTGAGGTTCTGGTATAGCGTTATATCAATATATCGCTATAAGCCGAACGTTCAAAAAAAAACCCCGTGCGGCCGAAAAAAGGCGCGAAACAAGCGTATCGGAACCGGGAGAGGGAACGGGAGACTTCTCGGAAGCGGTTGACAGGTAAATCGCTTCCCTCCCGGTTCCTATACGGAACAGGGACTTTCCTGTCTGAAATGGCAGTCAGATCCCGGTAGGGAACCGATTCTCAACCGGGTTCTGTCTGAAATGACAGACCACAACCCGGTTGAGAATTGGTTCCCTACCGGGAGATTCTGCCTGTCTGAAATTCCCCCATGTTTTGACAAAGGTAGTGTGAATGATTGTGGGTCCTGCTTCTCATTTTGGATGCAATACACAAAATAAACTGCAAAAGTGCATACAGTGTGAATAATTCAATGACAAAAGCTAAATTCTAATATGCAATAACGTCATAATGTTTTAATCTTTGTTTCTCAAAGACAGGATTCCATCAGACAGTCAGTGACGACGTCAAGGCAAACGAGACGAACTTCCTCAGAGCTATTGTTCGTTTCGATGTCTCTTTTTCAAACAACAGTCTCATTGTACTCTCTCCAGTTCATCAATATTTCAAGAGCTCTTGACAAGCGTATACATCTAAATTGGGCATTTCCAATTTTTAGTTGGGGCTCTGAACAGTCAACAGCTTTTGAGATTTGGCCGAAAACTTATCAGCATGCAGAATGTGGTTCTTAAAAAAACAAAACAAAACCAAGCCTCCAACACAAATATGAAATCTATAATCCGTTCTCCAGTTTGGGTTCCTTGTTCTCTGCATGAAGTTCAGATGCTATTGACCTCAGATCTGTTCTCCAGATGGGTGTCTTGGCATTTCACTCATCCTGCTACTCTGCAGCTTTTGCCAGAACATTCTCAGCATCTTCCTTGACGTCACTCAGAAAGCTTTTCAGCATGTAGAAGGTAGTTGCAAAAGAAGTTCCGTTACCAACTAGAGAGCCCAACACAGGTATGAAATCAAGAGCAAATTCGACTGCCATCAGTACCCTGCATGCATCTGACTTAAGTGCCAGATGGAGTACAAATTCTTCGGTGATTTGGCTGGCCAAGGGCACTATTTTTACAGCTGATTTAAGCTCATCAATAGGTTTGTGGATCCGATGTGCAAGTCTGCCAAGGGACTCTTCATCCAAGCCAAAGACCTGGCAGAATTTCTTCATTGTTGCCGCCAAGAAGGAAATGTCGCCACAAGGATGCAGTTCTGGGACAAGAAGGGCAGAGTCCTGGGACTGGGATATCATAGCACAAGACACAAGGGCTAATTTCCATATAAGGGCCTCCATAGCAGCCTTTTTCTTCTCCAGGGCTTCTTTTGAGAAAGCGGGCATTGACTCAATGATAACCTGTCTCTTGAGGCTATCGAGGTCATTTTCCAAGGTGTTGAGCAAGAGGGGGAAATCATACCCTCTCAAGTTCCAGCTGGAAAGGAGAAAAACCCTTGGGTTAGATTCTCCGGCTTTTCTCAGATTTTCACAGCAATATTGCCTAATCTTTTCAAGGGATTCCTCTTTATGGAAGTCTGGGTTCCTTTCTTCAGCCTGTATACTCTGATCTACTTTGGAACGCACAAAGTAATACTTCTTTTTCATTTCCTGGATTTCCTTGGTGAGTAGGACGTCGTTTTCTGTGAAGCGTTCTGAAGCCACAATAATGAAGAAATCGTACTTCGCAAAATCGGTCTTCTGCAGGTATTCATTTGCTTTGAATTCAGATGACCCAATTCCCGGTAGATCCCACACGGTGACATTGGGGAATACGGGATGTATATATTTACCTGGCTTCTTCATCGTTTCTGTGTTGCCAGTCTTAGCTGAATCATTGTCAAAATCACCCATACCTCTCAGAGCATTGACAAGGGATGATTTACCAGTGCCCGTCACCCCTGTGATGGCGATGTCGAGGGTGGTGCTGCTTAGTGATTTCAGTTCTTCATTAATTTGTTTTGAAAGATCTTGGAGATTGTTTTCTTTCAAAGCGTTTTTAAGTTTTTCCAGTTCGGCTCTTACTATTACTTTCGACATGGCAAACCCCATTTTGGTTCTTCTTGTTTTGCTGTTCAGAGAAAGGAAAGAGAGAAGGAAAGGCCGATTAGTACCTCAGGGTTTGAAGGTGTTCAAAGGAGACTTTTCATTGTTGATCTGGATTGCATGAGAAAACAGACTCCTCAAGAGGGCGCTCATTTGCAGCCGCTGTGCCCAGGCTATGAAACAGCATGGCCGATGCTGTACATAAAGCTCCTACATGCTCTTCCTTCTATATAAGGCACAAAGCAGAATTATTTCAGAATGCTTTTAGTGGGCATAAATAAGGAACAGCTCTATCAGCCATTAGGGACAACGCTGTATTAACTAGATGTATTCATGTGTTTAATCTTCTTTTTAATTGTGCATGCTAATATTTTGTAAGCTGCCTCAGGCATTGTGGAGAGGCAGGTTGGGATATAATTATGTTACATATATGAAGGGATGTCTCCAGGGCTATTTTTGGGCAGGAACACACAGGAACAGAGTTCCGGCTGGCTTCAGAGTTGGCCACGCTCACCACAGCCAAAACCTCTGTGTGTGCGGCTACCGAGGGAAGGCCTGGAGAGTGAC
>NW_015177639.1:0-3365 GCF_001447785.1 Gekko japonicus
ACTGGTCGGCTCTTTATTTTCCTGATTCACTACAAGTCAACTTCATCGGTCGTCGGCCTAACCCTTGGCAAGGGCTTCTTGGAAGGAAGCGTGAACAGAACTAAAACTACACCTCCCAGCATGCCTTGCAAAGGGAGGCGCCTTCAGCTGTAACTTTCCAGCTTGAGGCTGGTCTGGGGATCAGAAGTATCACGTTCCTTTTCTGTTTGGAGGAGCTTCGGCTGCTGTTTGTCGCTCCGGGCGGCTGCATCTGTGCGGGAAACGGTCTCATCGGCTTCCCCGGACTCTGCTGCAGGGTGAGTCAGTAAAGGAAGTTAGATTTTAGCAACAAGTTAGCGCCGTCCTTAGTGATTTTTTTGCCAACCGGACAAGATCGCGCACAGCAAATAAGTGAAGTTTGTGTCCGGGGGGTGGGGTGGGAGGAATAAACTGATGCTTCTTGTATTGGTATGTTTTAGTACAAGGGGAAGCGGATGATTTAAAACGTGACGTGTATTCAGGGACAGGTTTTGGAAAGTACAAATCATTCTGATTGTTACTGTAGAAATGCTGTTTGTTAAGTGGATTTTTATTCCCACCCTTTTCCCGGAGAACTCCGCGTGGCGTACATGGTTCTTCCCTTCTCCATTTTGTTCTCACAACAACCCTGTGAAGTAAGTTAGACTGAGAGAGAGAGTGAGATTTGCCAGAAATCATTCAACCGTCAGAGTGGGTATTTGAACCTAGGTCTTTCAGATCCTAGTCTGACACTCTGCCTGCTACCAGGGATGTGTGCAGAGAAAGAACTCCTGTATTTGTAAACAGCAAAGAAACCTGCACACAGAGGACCCCTTGAACCCTTTTAAGAACTCCGATCGCTAGGCTACCCAATGGCTGTTGTTTGATTCCCATGTGCTCTATCCCTGAACTAAAACTTTCAATTATCTGAAGGAGCGTGCATGCACACCCAAGCTTAAGCCCAGAATTAAACTGTGTTGGTCTTAAAGGTGCCATTGGACTCCAGCTTTGTTCTGTTGCTTCAGGCCAACACAGCTATCCAACTGAATCTATTTTCTATTATGATGTTATTCCACCTTTCCCCCAAGCAGTTTGGGAAGGTGTGTATGGTTTTCCCCTCCTCTGTTTTGTCCACATAAGGACCCTGTAAGGTAGGTCAGGCTGAGAGAGAGTATAGCTGACCTAAAACCACCCAGTGAGTCTCACAGCTGAGTAGGGATGTGACCTTGGTTCTATCTAGTTTTAGAACTTATTCCACACTGGCTCTTCTAATTTCACATGGGAGAACTTTTTTTAAAGCATAAGGGAGGGGTAGTGGCTCAGTGTTTTCACCTTGATAGTCCAGGCTAGCCTGATCTTGTCAGATATTGGAAGCTAAGCGGGGTTGGCCCTGGTTACTACTTTCCAAGGAAGTAAGTCACTGGATGTCCTGCAGAGTCAGGCAATGACAAATGACTCTTATTGGTCTCCGGCCTTGAAAACACTACAGGGTTGCCACAAGTCGTTGGTGACTTGACAGCAAAAAAATTAAGTGGCTCGGCGGTAGAGCATACAGAAGGTCACGCCTTTCTTCTCGAAGTAGGAAGCAGGAGATGTAGATCTCTGCCTGAGACTCTGAATAGCTGCTGCCAGAGTAGAAAATACCTGGACGGAGCAGTGGTCTGACCTGGTATGTGTCAAATCTGTGTGTTCATGTGTCTTCTAGGAGATAGGAGAAAAACTTACTCTCTGGTGAGTGACCCCCTCCCCTGAGATTCCAGTGTCCTGCTTGCATTCCTGGATTGTATTTCTTGGTCATATTGGCATATAAAGAATGTTGTGGGGTGGAACGTTGGCTTTGATGGATGTAGGTTGTCCCTTCTGTGCCTTAGCTGCCCTTCAAAGAACTGAGACCAGTTTCACTTTATCTTTCCAAGGACTCTGGAAGGTTGGCAGATGCGTAAGAACTGACCAGAGATCAGCCTTTTGACCATGCAGTGTTTTGAACATGAGTCTCTCTAGTTCACAGCACTCCAATGTTAATGTTGGCTGTGTCGGAAACGTTTCATACAATTTTATATCACAGTCAGTTAAAAAGAAACACCAGTTTGGTGTAGTGGTTAGGAGTGCAGACTCTAATCTTGGAGAACCGGGTTTGATTCCCCATTCCTCCATATGCACCTGCTGCCAGTCACAAGTTCTGTCAGAGCTGTTCTCTCAAGGGCAGTTCTTGAGAGAGTTCTCTCAGCCCCACCTTCCTCAGGTGTCTGCTGTGGGGAGGGGAAGGGAAAGGGATTGTAAGCAACTCTGAGACTTCTTCAGGTAATGAAGGGCAGGATGTAAATCCAGTCTCTTCTTCTTCTACCTTGTAGTGGGCTGTGACACTCTAGAAAGTTTTTTGGGGAGGGGGAGAATCCACAACCAAATAGATGTGCATATGAGCATCAGAGAGAGAATATGCACAGTTTAAAGATAATGTAGTAAAAAATTAGCTCTCCTCAAAATGATACTTATCCATGTGGGGAGGGTGGGGGGAATGGTTTCCTTCTTTCCAGCACTGAAATAGATCCAACTTCCAACAAGACAGTGCTCTCCCCCTAAAACATTAATTATAGATCTGTTACGTCTTAGGAGTCAGAACATGGTTCAGATGTATTTTTGACGCTGCAGGCTCTGCTATGCAACACGGTTAATATCCCTCAGACCTTTTCTGTCCACCTGTTGTGCTCTGCAGTAGCGAATTTGCAACAGATGTGCCTTCAGAGAGGAAGAAGCTGGTTTTCTCGGTCCTGAAAAATAGCAGCCATTTAGTGCTGGGAAGATGCAGTCTTGCCCTAGCAGAAGCGGTCTGGACAGTGCAAGGAATGAGAGATAAACAGCTGTGCATTTGTTGGGCCAAAGCTAATAATTTGAAAGGGGGCCTAAAAGACATTGGGAAAGTGAAACAGAAAGACCTGGCACAGTGTCAGGGCTTGTCGGCTACAGAGTTCTCTGAATCAAATGTCACTTTAGTTACAAACCTATGAACACATACAGCTATTTTGTACTTCATCCATCAAGGTCAGCATTGTCTACTCAGACTGGCAGTGGCTCTCCAGGGTCTCAGGCAGAGGTCTTTCACTGCCTGGTCCTTTTTAACTGGAGATGCCGGGATTTGAACCTGGGATCTTCTGTATGCAAAGCAAAGGCTCTTCCACTGAGCCATAGATCCCCCTTAGTGATTTTAGGCAAACTGCATTCTCTCATCCTACCTTAAGCTGCCCTATACTAAGACCCTTGGTTCACTGAGTTCAGTACTGTCTACTGAGACTGGCAGCAGCTCTCCAGGGTCTCAGGCAGGTGCCTTTCACACCAATTGCAATCTGATCTTTTTGACTGGAGATGCCAGG
>NW_015177640.1:0-3351 GCF_001447785.1 Gekko japonicus
GGTTTTCCAAATGTCCGTCCATTGTTCTTTGGCTATTTCTTGGTTCATTTCTTTATGATATGCAGTTTGATATGGAGTGAGTGTGGATGAGTTGTTGGGCTACTCTCTCTCTGTCCTTTGGCCCCAAACCCACTCACTTTGCTGCAGTGGGACCTTTTTCTAACTCTCTGCATGTATAACGGATTTTGTCTCTTAACACAAGGAAAAGTCAGACACAATTTCTATAATTAAGAAGGGTTTATTTTGAACATGACATTAATCAACAATTCTAAACAGTTTATGCTTTAATCAACAGTTCTATGCAGTTTGATAATCTCAGCATATTACAATTCAGTTAACAGTTAAGCTTTGCCTATTACAATCTGATTCTAAGAGTCAAGACATGGTCTCTTACCCCTGATGTTGGTCCCAGATGGAGCTGCTCCTGTCTCTCTGTGTGACTCTGGATGAAGACCTCCCTGGATGAAGACTGACTACTGACTACCAGCTACACACCTTTCATCCTTTTTCCAATCCTGCTACTCCCTCTTCTTGACCAATCAGAAATGTCTGACATCAGGGGTTTTCTCAATTAATCAATTAATAACTAAGGCCTCCCCATGTGACGGTCCTTTCCTGGTATTCCTCCCTGTGTCAGACTGATCCGGTTATCTAAATATTCTATTTAATTACAAATATAGTTTTCCCGACATCCATATTTGTTCTAAGTGATAATTAACAAAGCCCCTAAATTTCCAACTGTCTTGTCAGCATTGTCCAGGTCACTGTGATCCTAGCATGTGATTTGTGTACACTCCATTGGGTAATCTCCCCAATTTAGCCTTCCCGGTAATTCAGCTTGTCTCTAGAAAGACCCATCTTAAGAAAGTCCCATGCCTCCATTCTGAAAAGGTCCGATGTCTCCATAGCATATGTACAGTGAATTCATACCGTATCTAACTTAAACTTGTCATAAAACAATTAGTGAAAATCTTATGGTTAAATAAGAGTGAATGTTCAGTGCTAAATGAGAATGATTAATGATTAAATGAAATAAGCCAGTCTACCATGCCAACACTCCTCACACACACACACCCTCCCATCTCCCTCAGTCAACAGCTCGGACTATTGACTCTAGCCACTGTTGACTCTAGCCACTGTTGACTCTAGCCACTGTTGACTCTAGCCACTGTGTACCTTGACATTGCAATCTCTCAGTGGTGACCGCAAACAGTGAAAATCGATAATCACTTTGTAAAGACAGACATGGAACAAAGTCTTATTTGAGGATTTTATATCTCATGTGCTGCTAAAATCAGGCTTGTGTTCTAAGCAGCTCTGACAATGGGGGTCTTTTAACCATGAGGGGCTTTTGCAGGGAATTTTACATCTCATGTGCTGCTGAAATCAGGCTTGTGTTTTAAGCAGCTCTGACAATGGGGGTCTTTTAACCATGAGGGGCTTTTGCAGGTGTCTACAGAGGCGGTTAGTTCTTGGTGCGTTTCCTCATGCCATGCAGTTTGATATGGAGTGAGTGTGGATGAGTATGAGTCCAGTAGCTGTTTGTAAATTAGTGCAATTAAACCTTTTTTCTTGTAGGGTTTTAGTAGTAGTAATTCAAAACTTGTGGGAGGTTCCATTATAGATTTTTTAAAGTTGGGTACATTAATTAAGTTTTGAAATTGTAGATATTCAAACCAGTTAATTTTTATATTGTGCTTCCTTTCTAGGTCCAGTTTAGGAGGTAATTTTGCACCTTGAAGTACATCGATAATTCTCGTGAGATTTGCTTCTCTCCAAGTTTGGTAAGTATTTTTTCCTTTGGCAGGTAAGAACCAGTTTTGGCCTATAAAGGTACTCAGTTTAGAGTTTATAGAAGAAACTCTCTGTTTAAAGTGATACCACAGTTTGATTGTAGTTTTTAAGTGGGGATTAGAAATTTTACTTAGAGTCTCTCTGCTGTTGCGTTTCCAGAGTAATTCTGGGATAAATGTCTTATTGATTAGGCTGTTTCATGTATTTCCATTCTGGTGTTGCATCATCATGATATAGACGCAGCATGGTTGCTAGGTTTGTGGCAGTGTAATACAACTGCAAGTCTGGAACTGCCAAAACTCCTTTTTTCCAGGATCTGCGTAGTGTGTTATGTTTAATACGTGGTGTTTTAAAATGCCATAGAAACTGATTGATATCCTTTTGCCATTTCTTTAGTTGTTGATTATTAATATAAATTGGTAAGGTGTGAAATAAATATAGATATTTAGATAAAATATAGGATCTTAGTATGCAGATTTTGTCAGTCCAAGAGAAAAAAATGCTTGTTCCATATAGAAATCTGATTTTTTTATCTTGGTATGAAGATCTGAATAATTAACTTTTAAGAGGTTGTTAAGATTAAGCGGTATATGGATTCCTAAATAGGGCAGAGTTTTAGATGTCCATTGGATCTTGTAAAATTTTTGGATGTCTTGTTTGGTGGGTTCTGTTAAGTTAATGGGATAAATTGTGGATTTAGTTTGATTAATTTTGAGCCCGGCTATATCTCCAAATTTTGTTAAATCTTGATCTACTTCACGTAGTGATCTTAGGGGATTAGAAACATAAATAATGATATCATCCGCGAATAAACTTGTTTTAAACACTGAATCTTTGACAGTAATTCCAGAAATAAAGTGATTGGCTCTTAATGCACATGCCAATGGTTCAATGGCTAAAATGAAGAGTAAGGGGGAAAGTGGGCACCCCTGACGGTTGCTGCGGTGTAACGTAAAAGTATTAGATTTCATACCATTAATTAATAAAGTTGCTTTTGGTGAAAGATATATAGCATGAATAAATTTCGGAAATATGGGTCCAAAATTCATATACTGCAATAGTGTCTCTAAATAACCAATTTCTAATGAATCAAAGGCTTTTTCCATATTGATTGAAAGCAAAAGTGATTGTTGTTGGGTATTTAATTTTGCTAAATGAATTATATTAAGCATCTTCTGGATGTTATTTGATATGTCTCTTGAGGGTATAAATCCCAATTGATCCTGGTGGACACAGTTAGCTATGATATTTTTTAATCGGGCTGCTAAAATTGAAGTAAAAATTTTATAATCAGTGTTTAACAGGGAAATGAGGCGGTAGGCTTAAGGATCGGTGCTATCTTTTCCCTTTTTTGGAATAAGGATAACATTTGCCATACCCCATATTTCCAGCATTTTACCTGAGCTTAAAATAGCGTTACAAGTGTCCTGGAGTGGTTTGGCAAGGATAACTGAAAATGTTTTATAATACTCAGCTGTAAACCCGTCTGGGCCTGGTGTTTTATTGGTTTTTAAGTGCTTAATGGCAGATTCTATTTCTTGTTGTGAAAGGCGGGAC
>NW_015177641.1:0-2933 GCF_001447785.1 Gekko japonicus
ACTTCATGTTTGTTGCATCTATGACACCTTCCTAGGTATTTCCCTGAATATTGCATTTCTAGTTATATTGGTCCTTTAGCAACAGAACTCAGGCAGACCAAATCCTTGCTGTATTTAATATGTACATAAGCAATAATGTATATAACTAAATATATGTGTTATTTTTTTATCTGACCAGGAGATAAAGTCAGAAATATGGCAGAGACCATTAGCTAACAAAGATCTGGAAACAGTGGAAACCAGCCATGCAGAACAGCAGACTATAAGAGCAATATGATGGACAGACCAGCTCCCAGGGCAAGATATTACAGGCAGCAGTGAAAAGATAGTTGCCTCTAGGCCAATGTTAATTAATATCTTCATCCTTGCTCCTATAGCAGGCCTTCCCTGCACAGTTTGTGACCCATGGGCCAAAGAAAGCCCACCAAGCATTTACAGCAGCCTACTGGGGCTTGCTAAACTCTTCTTTATGCTGGCTTGCCTAGGACAGCAAAAGCAGGGGGGGTAGTCCATCTTGTGCCAAGCTACAGTCTATGGTTTAAAGGCTGTATTCAGTTAGATGGGTCACAGTCTGTCATATAGAAATATATGAATGTATTTCTGATAACACATGATATATCATCATCATCATCATCATCAACTTTACCAAGCCGATTCCCTGAATTATGAGGATGCTTTTTGACATCTATGTAAAACTGCTGGGAGAAGTCATCCAAAGATTTGGGCTGAGTTGCCACCAATGTGCAGATGCTACTGGTGTGTGTGTGTGGGGGGGGTTTCCTGACAGGTTATTCTCTGTTCTGGATGGGATTGCATTCCCTCTAAAGGAGCAGGTTCACAGCTTAGGGGTGCTCCTGAACCTGGACCTCCTGTTGAATAAACAATGGCAGTGATGGCCAGGGGTGCCTTTCACCAAAATTGGTTGGTAAGCTAGCTGTGATCCATCCTGGGCAGAAAACGTCTTGCCACTGTGGTGCATGCCCCAGTAATATCTAGATTAGATTACTGCAATCCGGCCCCGCACGAGACAGCCCAAGTGTGCCTCGTGGGGGCCGCGTTTGCCTCCTCGTGAGGAGGAGTAGGAAGGCAGGCTGCGGTGGAGCCTCAGCTCCAATAGGGGGAGTGGAGCCTGGCAGCCTTAATAGGCTTGCTCCGCTCTCCCCCCGGCCAGTTGCTCGCCTCGTGCTCTTTGACAGCTCGCCTTGAGTGGAGCTCTGAGCATGACATCTCCTGTCTCTTCGGGCTCACCTTGAGCCTGGGGCAGCTGTGGAGAGTTTCAGGCGACGAAGCAGCGTCTTGTGGGCTGTCCGGCTTTTTGCTTCTCTCGGCTGCTTAGGGGGTTGGGCAGCCATTTTGGGGACCAATTTAAATCTGATTCTTGTTGCTGGGTAAGGGGCAGTTTAGAAGTCGGCCATCTTAGGGTGGTTTTTCAGTGGGCAGCCATTTTGGGTGGTACCTTTGGGTTACCGGGCTGCCATTTGTATAATTCATACCTATAATGGCTTCTAAGAAGGGAAAAGGAGGAGCTAAGGGAAAAGGGCCTGCGCCTAAGAGGCCCATGCCAGCTCCCACCCCCCCGTAACTGTGCCTTCATCATCTGACGATGAGGACGAGAGGGCGGAGCAGCGTGCAATTTTGGATAGGCTTGCTGCTTTGGAGCAAGCCAAGGCTGCTGTGGTTCCGACCCCCCATCAAGTGGTTCCGGGGCCGGACCGTAGGCAACAACGACGGGCTGAGAGAAAGAAGTTTAGGGATGAGATCGTTAACCGACTTTCTTTACTTGTCCGGCACTGCAAATGAGCTTGATGTGGCAATGGGGGCCGTGGGGTCAAGGTGCTGGTTCTGGGGCATCGTCTGCCTCACATACCGGCGCGGCAAAAAGCTCTGGCGATAATACGCAGTCCTGGGCTTGGGGCCCTCCTGCACAAGCTATGCAGTCCCCTTGGGGGTCTGTTCCAGCTGGCCCTTGGGGTAATATAGGGTGTACCCCCCCGGGGGTGAACCCTTACACTGCTGTGTCTGCATCAGCTATGCCTTTTGGTGATACCGCCTTGCCGTTGGGCGATCACCTTTTACCCGTAACAAAAGAAAAAATATGTAAAGGTGAGTTAATCGACCTCTTTACCCTTCTCTACCGGGATTTAGAGAAGAAGGATAAACAGGAGATGGATGACAAGGAAAAGGAGATACTTAGGAGGAAGAAGGTCGATAGGACCTGGCCCAATTGGCTGGCTGGATATTTAATTTATGCCAGTGTGTTGTCCCGGTCTCAGCCTTTGAGGTCACCAGCATTGTTCCAGTACCTGGACATAATTTATAAGGCCTATACGGGCTTCCCGGGCCCGGCATGGCTTAAATATGACGAGGAGTTCCGGATGAGGGCTGCTATGAATCCCATGCTTCCATGGGATAGGATGCATCCTCATCTGTGGCTTCAAATTATGTCCACGCCTGACTTAGCGGCTGTTGAACGCTCACATAGTGGCCACATCGTGCAGCGTTTACAGGGGGCCAATACTTGTCAACATTCTGTATATATTTAAGTCATGCTGTAGATTATAGGCATCTGTATGACAGGAGCTGACAGCTCTAGATGACAGGAGAGCTGGCTCTGACTGGTTCTGGCTGGCTATTGCCAGAGCTAATTAACACAGTGTAAGGATGACTAAGCATTGGCTCTGATTGGCCAATGGTTGTATATATTCAGTGAGTTACTGGACTGTTCATTCCTTCTTGGAATGCGATTGTCAACGGAGCATTACGTCACTCAGTGTAAAGATTTGGTGGAGGCTTTGTATAATAAACTGTAAATTACTTGTACATAAGCCTGAAAGACTCCAGTCTTTATTGGATCACCTTGCACCCGTGTTCTGTCTGCAGTGGGCTAACACCGAGCAATGTTGACAATACTTCCCGTGGTGTCACGGGGCAGG
>NW_015177642.1:0-2935 GCF_001447785.1 Gekko japonicus
AAGCTTTCGAACCGCTGGGTGGACGGTGGTAATAAGAGCCTTGCTAGTTCATGGAAGCAAATATATGAAGTTAGAGGACGTACAGGGGAATGCACCCTTGATGGTACGATTGATGCTGGGTCCTATGATAGTATCATTTGAGTTAAGTGTATTTGGAGCCAGAGCTGGTATTGGAATTTACAAGGGTACTCTTGTAATTGTTACAAGGGTACTCTTGGTATTGGGTGAACTGTTGTTGCTGGTGAGTAGTTGTTTCAAGATGGAGGTCCTCAAGTAAGGACCTTGTCAATCCCCCAAGGACTGTGGGAGGGAACAAACATCTTCTAGAAGTCATATATCCTTGATGATGTGCTAGAAATGTCTAAATATAGGGGAGAACCAGTGTTCTCCAGTATTTGTTTCTCCTGGGTTATCCTGTGAAGGTCTAGGGCTGAGGCATGGACCAAGTGTAGAGGGAAGGCCTTGGGCTGCCACATGTCTGGCATCCCAAGGCCTCCTCTCTATTTGGAGAGACAGATAAGTCACCCTAGGATCTGGCCTCAGTACTCCTCATCAGTAAGAGCACTGACTCTCTTTGTGAGGAGAAGCCTAATGTGGGACCCAGCAACAGCTGTACAGAGCTCCATATATAAGGCTGAAGAAAGGCTTCAGCCAGTGTGGATTCAATTTGTTTGCAGTCCTGCTGATGAGATTATCAGTTGCTTGCCTTGCTTAAGTTCTTGGAATCTTGCTGCTTAACCTTGGAGTCCTTTTGGACTGTGATTCTGGACTGTGCTAATGGACTTTGATTTTGGACTGGGACCCTAGAACTGTTGCTAAAAGATTTGGTGTGGCCTGGGATGACTTTAGCCTCATGAGTAACCTTGTCCATCTGTCTGCAACTGGATACTGTAATTCTAGGAATGCTTAGTGTAAACTTTGAAGGTATCTGTCCCTGCCTGAAGGACTGGTGCAGACGTGGTTATGTCTATCGGGCTTGTTTGTAGTCAACTGATCTTGTGGATGGTATTGAAGCATGTAGGTAAGGGTAATATTCAGTAATTTTCCAGGACAAAGTGGTGTTTGTATTAATTATGTCATTATATATTGGTGTCTGTTGATATATGGAGTGATCCAAGTTTACCTTGATGGTAAGGTGGAACAGGGTTGCCAGATCCCCTTGTCGCTCTGGCAGGGGGATTTGGGGGGTGTTGCAGGGGTGAGTGGGGATGTCTCCAAGCCCCATCCCCAAGTCACGGCCACCCCTCTCCCTCCCCTCTTGCAGAGATTTAAAGGGCTTCAGCTGATCGGTGGGGAGCATGTGGCCTGCTGATCAGATGGAGGACCTTTTAAATGTTTCAGCAGGGAGGGAGAGGGGCTGTTGCCAGTCGCAGCTCCGCTTGCAAAAAGACCTTTTAAAGAGTCTTTTTGCAAGCTGGGTAGGGGCCGTGACGCACAGGGTTGATTTCCTCACAGCAATTCGAATCGCTGGTGGTGGATTGGAGCCCCCAGAGGTGGGGGAACCCCTGCCTGGACCTGAGGGCTGGCAACCCTAAGGTGGAAAACCTTGGTGGAATTTTCAAGGGTCTCAATCTTTTGTATCTAGATGATAATGATATCATCAGTGAACCTCAGCTATAGGAGAGGTGCTTGTGGTCTGCTTCTGGGGAAGCCTTATTGTAATTCTGCAGTAACTATGCTGTGGAAGGATACCCACCACAGTCCCATTGACTTGAAAACACAGGGCATAGCCACATCTGAAATAGCTGTAGATGAAAATAAAGTCATACAGAACAACTGGCTTTTCTGTGGCATTCTTGATGGTTTGTAGCCTCTTGTTATGTGGAATGTTGAAGTATAGGAATTCTGTAATGACGGTGAGCAGAATGTTGTCAGGAAAACCCCGATTGTGATGTCCTGTAAACATCTAGGGCTGCTGGTAGAATAGGGACTGAGGATGGTCCTCATAACCAGACCCTCTTTAACCATCTGGAATAGGTCTGCTGGATGTGATACTTATGGAGAGCTAAAATTTCAATGCAACCAGCACTGCCTCTTCAAATGGGATTTGGTCTGAATAGTCTACCATTTGTGCTCTGTCATCCTAACAAGTTCAATAATTCCTTAGAAAGCAGCTTCAGATCTATAGAATGGGAGAGGACATCTAGGAGTAATTGTGTCAATAGCCCAGGTCAATGTCTTATTCCAGGAACTGACCAAGACCTCAAAAGAATCTATCAATTGGGTTGGTATCTCCTCAATGGCTTTTAGAAGTTAATTGGAATCAGTTGTCTTTTTAAATCAATTCCTCACCCTTGCAGACATTAACCAATCCCATAAGTCTCATTCATACTAGCTAATGTCCATGCCAAGGATCGTATGATCATATTTGATTCATATTGCAGTATTTTCACCACCAGCTGCAAATAACTTTCTAGCCCTATTTAAAGTTCAGGGTTTTGACATTCATAATTAGGCATGTTCCTAGTATTCTAGGCCAGGCTTAGTGAAGTCCAGCTAGGTCAGAAAGGGTGGTCAAGAGGCACGTAGCCATGATGGGGCACGTAGCCATGATGGGGCACTTAGGGGCATGTGTCCCATCACTCATGGCCCAGGCCCTACAACTCCTGCTGCCCCCAGCCATGCCCTTACCTGCTGGCCTGCAGTGGGCATGGAGGCAGAGGCTGTGCAGCTTGGACCGTGGCTGGAGTGCTTGTTAGCTGTCTCACCAAGTATTTATTGCACCAATCTGCTGGTTCTTTCTCTCCCCCATGTCGAGCAAGCGGGCAGATGATGCAGGCAGGCCTCACTGCAGTCATGTGACCCAGTCATGAGCTGGTGTCACATGACTGAGTCACATGACTGTAATGAGGCCTTCCTGCCTCATCTATTGCTAATCCAGCTCTGTGGAGGTGGCAGTCGCCGCCGCCGCCGCCTGGGGTATTTCTCCTGGGCC
>NW_015177643.1:0-2967 GCF_001447785.1 Gekko japonicus
CCCATCCACTTCCAGCAGGAAATGGAACAGTGCCACTTTCCTGGTACCAACAGAACTCAGAGAAACAAGAAAGATGTAGGCTGTACCTCTTCCTTAATACACTTCCCTCAGTAGAAATGGGAGGCTGCTGCAGAGGCTCTGTCATGTTAAGCTGAGGAAGTGGCACCAGGAACAGGAGAAGGTGCAGCTGTTTCCAGCCCTACCAGCACAGATGGGATTTAGAAAAGGGCAAAAGAGCACTTTGGTGCTACAGCCTGGAAGAAGCCACTCTATCAGTGACTGAATGGAACCAAGCATGACTCTTCTAAGTGTCTTTGGTAGTGGCAGAACTGAAACCACATTCTGTACCATCTTTCTGGAGAGAAATGGCTTATGTATGTGTTAAATAGTGGGTTTAACATGGCAGAGGCGAAGGCATAGTTTTGCAGGATTCTGCCCCCCTCCAACAGCAACATGGAGCAATGCACCTATGGCACCCAGAAGTAGGCACATCAGCAACATTGGGGGGGTATTCTCTGGTTTTGGGGGGAAACTCTATGGTTTGAGTGTGATTCTATCATAGAATTTTGCCTAAAACCCAGAGTGTTGCTCCTGACATGCCTATGTCAATTCCGGGTGATGTAGGCACAGTGTGCGATGTCACTTCTGGTGATGTCAGTATGTTGGGGGCAATGCTTCTGGCTCCTGGAACATTCCCCATCCCTCTCCCTGGCATCTCGAAGGGACCTGGCAAACCTTCTCTCTCTGTCTCTGTCTGTCTGTCTGTCTGTCTGTCTGTCTGTCTCTCTCTCTCTCTCTCTCTCTGTAATTCAGACACATAGAGCACCACCAGCTTTAGATTCTGTCCCCCAATCAAGGTGTTTTCCAATTACTCCTTCCCCATGACTGTACACATACACATACTGTTATGTCTGGACATGAGAAATCTTTCACTCCAGCTTAACTGCTGCTGGAGACATGCCTGGACTTGTCTGGCAGGCCACTTAGAGGAAGCGTGGAGAGGCATGTCTGGGCTTGTCTGGGGAGTCCACCTAGTGGAGCTTGAAGCCCCAGAACAAAGGCAGGCAGGATCCTGGAACCTGCCTGAGGATTGGCCCCTGAAGACAGCCAGCCAATCTGAAGCCTGTAGGCCATTTGAACTCACCAATCGCATGGGGGCTGGGAGTGGCTTAGGTGTATATAGTTAGGGCCGTTGCCCCATGTAAAGCATTCCTGTTGAGATGCAATAAACTGCTGCTTGCTGAAATCACTTTGCCTTCGCCTCAACCATGTTAAACCCACTATTTAACACTGACAACAAGGATGGGATCTTTCTAGCATGGCTAGAGGCCAAAGAAGCTGAATCACCTCTGGTGAACCGTCGCCCCGGACGAAGAGCACTGCTGAGAGCTTCTACAAGTCGTTTTGCGGATGAAGAAACATGGCCACTTCAGGCCACCTCAAAGAATTCAACCCTGCGTCCCCAGAACTATGGGACACCTATGCCAACCATCTCGAGTTCTTCCTTGAGGCCAACAAAATCACTGATGCTGACCACAAGCGGGCCACCCTGTTCAGTGTCTGTGGCTCTGCAACCTTCAAGATCGCCCAGAGTCTCACAGCACTGACCGAACTCTGGGACACTTCATACAAGGACATTATGCCTCTTCTAAAGAACCATTTTTCACCACAGCCATCCCACATTGTTCACCGCCATGCCTTTTACAAATGGGATCAGGCGGCCAGGGAGTCCATGTCCACATATGTGGCAGCACTCCGCCATCTTACCCACCACTGTGAGTTCCAAGACATAGAGGAAATGCTTCTCGACCAGTTTGTCTGCAGCCTTTGAAATGAGAGAATACAATGGAAGCTCTTTGCCAAGGAAGAGCCGACATTCCAAGCCACCATCAAAGAGGCCCTAGCTTTCAAAAAGGCTGAAGGTGCCACCCGAGAAATTCGCACCTCCCAAGCCCATCTACAAACCCCAGGGCCAAGCCTGTCCACCATGAAGAAGGCTCAGAGGAGGAGGAAATGCTACGGGTCCATTGCAGTGCCCAGAAGTGCTCCAGCCACCAGGCACCGCCAGCCGGCCAGCCAACTCAACAAGCCGCCAGCTCAGGCCCCTGTGCTAGCTTCAGGGACCCCCATGAACACTGGTCCTGCCGGTTCCAGGATGCAACCTGCCAGACCTGCAGTAAATGTGGCCACATCGCTCGTACCTGCCACAGCAAGATTTCCTAGGGCACACCCAGAGCACCGTCGCCCCATCGCTGAGGGGTCCACCATGAGTCTGTCTGCCATGAAGAGCTCTACACCACAGAGGTCCATCTGATCCAGAGCATCCACCTGCCAACCAGAGAGAAGATACATGTGACGGTGGAAATCCAAGAGGTCCCCTGCAAAATGGAGGTCGACTCTGGCTTGGCACTCTCCATCATCTCCATCGAGACCTTCAAGTGCCTCTGCCCCAGAGGTGGGCCCCACCTGGAACCAATTGAACTGCTGCTCACTGACTTCCAGGGGAACCGCATTCTGGTCTGGGGTGCTGGCAAGTTCTGGGTTGACTACAAGAACTTTGACGAACTCCTCATCCTGATAGTCGCAGAGGGTCGCCACACCAGCCTCCCTGGCCTCACGTGCTTGGACTCCTCTTCCTGATTGTCGCAGGGGGCCGCCACACCAGCCTCCCTGGCCTCACTTGCTTTGACCCACTCAGTATCCAGCGTTGGCCCCTGTCTTTGAGGGGACCCTTGGCTGCTACACTGGTCCCCCGGTCTCACCGTATCTCAACCCATCTGTTGTGCCCATCCAAATGAAGGCCAGGCATGTCCCCTTCGCACTCAAGCACAAGATCGATGAGGAACTGAACCACCTCATCGCTCAGGGTGTCCTGGAGCCAGTCTCTCATGCTCGCTGGGAGACACCTATCGTCACCCCAATTAAGCCCAATGGGGACGTCCAAATCTGTGCAGACTACAAATGCAC
>NW_015177644.1:0-2968 GCF_001447785.1 Gekko japonicus
CCAGAAAAGAATTGCAGACAGTGAAAAAATTCTTATATTTAACTTCGTATATGTAATCAAGCGACTAAAAAAAAAAATCAAATTCCCACAGGCTATTCTATCACGAGAGCCAGTGTGGTATAGTGCTAAAGTGTTGGATTAGGATCTGGGAAACCCAGGTTCGAATCCCCACTCATGCCATGGAAACTTACTGGGTAACCTTGGGCCAGTCACATTACCCTCAGCCTAGCCCTGACCTGGATAGCCCCAGAATAGTCTGATCTCGTCAGATCTCAGAAGGCTAAGCAGGGCCAGTGTAGAGGTAAGGCAATGGCAAACCACCTCTGAACGTCTCTTGGCTTGAAAACCCTCCCGGGTTGCCATCAGTCAGATGTGACTTGACGGTTAAAAAAAATAAAATAAATCCATCAAACCACTCATGGTTTGAGCAGGCGCTTGGGAGGGGTTCTGTTTGTTGTAGTGGTTAAGTGTGTGGACTCTAATCTGGGAGAACCCGGTTTGATTCCCCACTCCTCCACTTGCAGCTGCTGGATGACATTCGGCAAGCCATAGTTCTGTCAGAGCTGTTCTTGAAAGAGCAGTTTCTCTCAGAGCTCTCTCAGCCCCACCTACCTCATAGGAGTTTGTAAGCCACTCTGAGTGAAGGGTGTGGTATAAATCCAATCTCTTCTCTTCTTCTGTTCTCCATTTTGAAGCCCATAAAATAACCATCCCAGACATCTAGAAGGCATTTTTGAGAGGTAGGAGTCTTCTTTTGTACTTTTACTAACTAATACTAGCCAAAGCATGTGATCACAAGCTTCACCAGACTGGAGGTTAAAAAACACACTACCCCCCAAAAAAGTGCCCCCATCCTCCATTGTTTGCAAAGTACTAAAGTCAATCCAGAGAATCTCTGCAGTAGAAGCTGAAGGTGTGTGTGTGTGGGGGGGGGGTTTGCAATCCCAGCAGAACCAGTGCTGTGTACAGAGTACCCAGCTTAATATTAACAATACTGTTAAATACATTCTGTCACCAAGCAGGATAGGGATGAGAAGTGAAGTGAAAATAGGGGGGGGGGGGGAAAAATTAGGTGAAGGGAGACGGGGGGGGGGAGAAAAATTAGGTGAAGGGAGACAGAAATGAATGAGAAATGTGTGGAAAAGTGGGAGATAAGAAGGGGAAGTTTGTTTATCTTGCTAAGACACCCTAACTACTGCTTTGTAATATCTGGCTGAGTTGGGTGCAAGGAAAGGGAGAGAGAAAGGCTAGACTATTGGAGAAAATGGCCTGCAGCCTGACAATTACCATAGCAGCTATCAGCATGATCCATTATGGAAATTTGCTTGAGTCTTGGAGAAAAGGGAAGCTCAGCTGTATCCTAGAGCTTTTTGCTATGCTCAGACTTCCCTGCACCCCTAGTGGCTGCAGCCAGAACTGCATATTAAAAATGAAAGGTGTTCGACTGGATGATGCACTATGATGCTGGCTTCATGGGCACCTTTCAAAAGGCTTCCTTAAACTGTGCCCAGAGCAGATCACCCCCCTGCCCCTTGATACACCACTGTTTATATTTTTTATTTATTTTGGGATTTGTACCCTGCCCTATCCGGTACTTGGGGGAGTTCTTTTGAAAATTATAATGAAGGAAAACCCTGGTCTGATGAGAAATAAGAATGTTCCAGAAAACATGGAATAGAGTAGTTTGGAGCAAGTTAAAAAAAATTGGAGATGTCATAATTGGCCTGTTGAGCACTGTCTGGAGGTTAGTGAAACTGGATCTAGGTATGCAGAAAACTATTACTTTGTAAATAAAAACAATCCATGGGTCACGACCTTTAGGTGAGTTGCAGAGCCCTATCTGATGAACCGTAAGTGCCCACAGTGCTACCGTTTTGTTTGTTCTTTTGCTGCTGCTTTTTGGAAGAACCTGCTAAAAATGAAAGGTGTTCGACTGGAGGCAGCAGGATGATGCTGGCTTCATGGGCACCTTTCAAAAGGCTTCCTTAAACTGTGCCCAGAGCAGATCACCCCCCTGCCCCTTGATACACCACTGTTTATATTTTTTATTTATTTTGGGATTTGTACCCTGCCCTATCCGGTACTTGGGGGAGTTCTTTTGAAAATTATAATGAAGGAAAACCCTGGTCTGATGAGAAATAAGAATGTTCCAGAAAACATGGAATAGAGTAGTTTGGAGCAAGTTAAAAAAAATTGGAGATGTCATAATTGGCCTGTTGAGCACTGTCTGGAGGTTAGTGAAACTGGATCTAGGTATGCAGAAAACTATTACTTTGTAAATAAAAACAATCCATGGGTCACGACCTTTAGGTGAGTTGCAGAGCCCTATCTGATGAACCGTAAGTGCCCACAGTGCTACCGTTTTGTTTGTTCTTTTGCTGCTGCTTTTTGGAAGAACCTGCTGCTTGTGTGGCTGTATGACAGAGCCACCCCAGTTAGTCAGACCTCCAGTGTGGAACCCTTTTGCTCCACACAGCTGTTCTTTGTGGGTGAATGACCTTGTATTGGATGCTTAGGTAAAGAATATTGGTCAGAAGGCAGAGGTGGGAATGGCTGAGCCCTGTTGGGGGGAGAGTGCAAGCAAGTAGAGAGGGGAGTATCAAGGTACCTATGCTGGCTTGTTCCACACTATGGTATACTTCCTAGTGTTCTCCTTTCTCAACTTTCTCTCTCCTGGTCTTAGCAGCAGCAAGATCATATCACTAACTCCGCATTTTCTGTACATGTTGCTGTGATGTCATGTGCTTGCAGCTCACTGGGTCCTGGTGCTGTTGCCTGGCGGGTTAGAGGTCCATCCCAGGTCTTCGAGAAGTTGAAGACTGCTATTTTAGGAGACAAGGAATTTTGAGGGCATTTAAGGGAGGGAAGAGAAAGCAGAGGTCAAGCAGAGGTTGATGGGGAAATTGGTCTTTTTGATCCTCTGAGAGTTTATAGCCACAGTGTCAAACATGCGGCCCGGGGGCCAAAC
>NW_015177645.1:0-2880 GCF_001447785.1 Gekko japonicus
TAGTTTACTGAATATCAATCAAGGCACTCGATAGCATATACACACACACACAGGAACTAAGTAAAAACAGCAAGAATTGGAATAGGACTTTCGCATTAGCAGGAAATCGTTGATGGGAGATATTTACCTCAGGCGATGCGTGGCTCCTAAATCTTCCAGCAGGAGGTATTAGGGTAGGCAGAAATATATATAAATGGGGAGAGAGCGTGTAATCAGACCGGCTGAGAACACGTGTATCACTCTAGCTGCGCAAACTAGAATGAAAAGCGAAGTAGGGATTGGGTACAGGAAGCTGGACGTAAGAGGGACAGCAGACAGACAGGGGTCATAGGAGAAGGGGTGAGGAAGAGGGAGGGCTCAGGCGGCTTAACCTGGTGACCCCTCCCTACAGGTCTGGGATTGGCTAGCAGGGTGAATTTCAAGTCTATTGATTAACTTTGACCGTTGGTACCTGGGAGGGGGAAAGAGGTATGTGCAGATTGGCTACCTTGACTGTTGGTACCTGGGAGGGGAAAGAGGTAAGTTCGGAGACAATAAGGCTGACTCATCGCTGGTCATGTGGATTCTCTATGTGGACTGGAACCTCTTTGTAGTCTGGCAGAGGGGGAATTCTGAAATAAGCCTCTCATGTGGAGACCGAGCATCCGGGCTAGCTAATGAGTTTTCTGTGTTTGCTGTAAACCTGTGCTTGTGCACACATGATAAGTGAGAGACACTGGGGCACCTCTGGAAAGATATTGGGTCAGCAGATTATTCATTCTCCTCAGCTGTCATCTCCTCTGGGCGCCCTCAATGTGAACTCTTTATTACACAGTCTCTTTTTATTAGCCCTTTGCGTCAAGTTTTATTCATATGGCACAGTCCAGAAATAGCCCAATATAAAGTGTCTGGGCTAACAACCCACGGTTGCGTCTGATCACACAGTGACGGGCTGAGCCCGCAGCACAAAGGGCTGTGTGATCTCGCAACTGCGTGTCAAATTCCTCCGGAGGAAATAGCCTTGCTTCCCCTCCAGTCCAACTGGTGCTTGTGACCACAAGTTCAGAGAACCTTACAGCAGTGAACACAGCACGGGATCTTGGGACAATGACCACAGCACATGCTTTCAAAGAAGCCTTTCTGGGAGAAATCAGGGAGTGCCAACAGGACAGCAGCAATTAAGCGATGTCAGGCTGGAAGTCAAAGATCTTCCTTCCTGTATTGTCGTTTACATGATATGCAATTAATGTCCATTAACACAATGCAAACGTTAAGTGCCTTGCTACAGTCTGGAACCTCCAATTCTAATTGCCCCCTGGTCCCCAAAGTCCCTGCTGAATAGATGGCTCAACTTCAAGTTTCCAGTTTGTAATCCTGAATTATAATTCAGTCAAGCACTTCCCTTCCCATAGCCCTTCCCTGGTGCCATTTAGTCAGTTCTATAGTTCTATACACACTGCCCAGCTGTCAATCATTTCTGTACCTTGTGTCCTAATCTTTTGTATTTTGTATTGAGATTGCCAGGCAGCTGCAATACTTCAACAATCAACCATTTGTTGAATAATCACCAGTATCAGAAACAACGTCTGAAACTGGAACTGACTCTTAACTAACTGGAACTAACTAGACTCACCCAGCTTTCCCACGCGTGGGAGAGACTCACAGCTTCGCCCCCCCCCCCAGAGGTCTAGGGTACCTCAAACAGTCCAATACATTTTTTTCCCTTTAATGCATTCTATGCTATAGCCAAAACCAGTGTAACTGGCTTGGTTTAGAGCCAGTAATTGGAGTCCGATCCTGGCTACCAACAGAACTACAGCAGACTCCCAACACACACACTGGATCCCTCCTTCCATCTAATTTATTTGCAGAATAGGACAGGTAATCCTTGCTCTCACTCTTGATCTACCCTGCACCTATTTTCCAAACTACATGTACGCCATTAGCTCAAAGAATAACTCCTGCGCCAACTTGAAGTAACTCTTCTGAATATTTGGTAGCTGTTGCTATATTAATTAGGATACGGAATGTGTCTGAGTTTTGATTTAGATGCTGTTAATATTTGCTTAGGGTTAAGAAAAGGAGAGGAAGGGGACTCGCACTGTGGGAAGCCAAGCAGAGGGGGAGAGGAGGGGAGGAGAAAAAATAGAAAATGGATATATTTGATATATACTTGAATTGTGTAATTTTTTGTTAAAGTTGTTATATCCTTCTAATAAATAGTTTTTTAAAAAATATTTGCTTAGGGTTATTCCTCCCTCCCCACTTTTGTACCAACCAATGGTTCTTCTTCTTCTTGAAAAAGAGGTGTCAGAATTCTCAAGAGGGGAATGAAATTTACAATCTGTATACTGAAATCTCATGAACTTTTAAACATTTTTTAAAGAATTTTGCTGAAGAGGTTCCAGAACTGTGTTCCAGGGCATTCCTCCAGAAAAAAAGCCCTGGTACCAACTATTGGGATATTTGGCTAATATAGCAAAGTTTTGCCCAGCCATAGAAGTGTGATACTGAGTATAGTAAATAAATCTACCAAGAAGTATATAGCAAAAGAGGTAAACTTACATTTATTCAAGTAGAACAGAGTTAGAGTCCAGTGGCACCTTTAAGGCCAACTAAGTTTTATTCAAGGTGTGAATAACTTTTTAACTTTCTTTATCTTTTAAAAACTTCACTATTTTGCATACTAATTTAACAAGCCACCGTCTGTATATACAACTATGATCTGTAATTCCATTTCATGGTCTGACGAAATGTGTGTGCACACGAAAGCTCTCACCTTGAATAAAAACTTTGTTGGTCTGAAAGGTGCCACCGGACTCTAACTGTGTTTTGTTGCTTCAGACCAAAACGGCTGCCCACTTTGATCTATATTTATTCAAGTGGATCCAGTTCACATTC
>NW_015177646.1:0-3221 GCF_001447785.1 Gekko japonicus
AACTCAGCTTAGAGGGAACCCTGCTGGTGTGTGCTCTGGGGTCATGGGCGTCCCAACGCTCCCTCTGAGCTGCGGAGTCTTGTGAGCAAAGATTCTACTTGGTGAGCGACCGGCCTTAAAAGTTGTGAGCGAGCGATTGGGCTGCTGCATGGGTTAGCCCGCTCTGGAGCCCTCCCTCCCTGAGCGGAGACCAAAATCTGTGAGCCAGAGGCTAAAAAATTGTGAGCTAGCTCGCACAAACGCAGCTTACAGGGAACACTGCGTAGGACCTGGCTAGGAAGGTAGAACAAGAGTTGTACAGAAATGGGAATTTGTGGCAACGGGGCTGTTTTTCTCGGAACCGTTTTCTCCTCGGTGCAGAGCTCATTTCAGCAGCCCCACATCTCCCTTGCCTGCACAATCGTTTCGTGAAAGCACCTTCCCCCTTTCTTTCTGTTCCTCTCTGGTTGAGTTGGCCCTATTAACTTTCCTTCATTCTCTATCTCATGGCTGCTGGGGGGGTGACGGGAGAAGAAATGGGGTCGGCCCGTGCACTGCCTGGCGCTTGCTGACTTCTTGGGGATAAAATCCTCAGGGTCTTCAAAAGAGAAAAGAAAGAAACCGCTGGGTGGTTTCCTACCAGGTCCAGCATAACAATGCGCACACCCTGGGCAGGCGCATTACAGATGTGTACCCTTGGCTTGGCCACAGACTTCCTGATGAGAGTCAGCATGGTGTCGTGGTTAAGAGCAGCAGACTCTAATCTGGAGAACCGGGTTTGATTCCCCACTCTTTCACTGGGAGACAGCTGGGTGACCCTGGGTCAGTCCCAGCTCTCTTAGAGCGCTGTCAGCCCCACCTGCCTCACAGGGTGTCTGTTGTGGGGAGAGGAAGGGAAAGGAGTTTGTCAGCCACTCCGAGACACCTTTGGTTAGTGAAGTAAAGGTAAAGGTAAAGGTCTCCCTTGCTGGAAAGCCAGTCGAATCCGACTCTAGGGTTGCGGTGCTCATCTCCGTTTCAAAGCCGAAGCGCCAGCGCTGTCCGAAGACGTTTCCGTGGTCATGTGGCCGGCATGACTAAACACCAAGGCGCATGGAACGCTGTTCCCTTCCCACCGAAGTGGTCCCTATTTATCTACTTGCAATGTCTTGCTTTCGAACTGCTAGGTTGGCAGGAGCTGGAACTAGAGATGGGAGCTCACTCCGTCATGCGGCACACTCGGGTCTCGAACTGCTGAACTACTGACCTTTCACAGCCTGCAGTTCAGCATCTTCACCACTTGAGCCACTGCAGCTCCTTGGTTAGTGAAGAGCAGGGTATAAAAACTAACTCTTCTTCGTCTTCTCATGGCTCTGGGCAGGGAGCAACAACACACATTTCTTTTGGGAACAGTATCTCTTCCCCCCCCCAACTGATTCTGGATTCCTGGGGGTGGGGTGGGGAAAGAGACAGTGGGTGCGGTCAGACGGCGTGCTGAGTGCGGGTCAAACTGCTCCGGTTCTAACCAGATTATATTTGATCTGGTTAATCGCGATCACACTCACCTCCCTTGTCCCG
Organism: Gekko japonicus; assembly: GCF_001447785.1. Lineage (NCBI taxonomy): Eukaryota > Metazoa > Chordata > Lepidosauria > Squamata > Gekkonidae > Gekko > Gekko japonicus. The sequence goes on from NW_015177646.1 coordinate 1,537, forward strand.
CCTCGCCGCACAGTCATAGCGCTCCCCAGCGTCCACACTACCGACGCGTGGGAGCATGCATCGGCGTTTTTTAAATCCCCCCCTCAGTTTGCGCATGCGCATAGTCGCTCCTCCGTAGAATGGGGGGGCGGGGCGAAACTACCATGGCGCGTGCGCAGAACCACCAGGGCGAATCCATCCAACCCTTCCGACAAAAGACTTCCCTTTAAACGTTTGACCCGAAAATGGCCTCCGTGAGATCCCGAACTCATCTAAAACAAGTGGCCGCTTAAATGTCGGTCTTCTAAACGCGGTGGCTGGGTCTGTCCTAGGAAGACTCTTGGCTTCGAACCGCCTAAGCACTTTGACTGGCCTCGGCCTCAGGGTAGCCATTTTGGAGCTGGCTACCCTTGCTCAGGATCCTGAGAGATCCCGTGGAGGGACCTCTGCTGTAACTGATACACTCCGCTGGTCCCTAGCAAAGTCCTCCAGGAATGTGACCCATGGCCCCTGTAGGCTCACGGCCCGTCTCACATGGCTGCCTGACATCCAGGGGCGGATCTGCTATGAAACTAATGAAGTCTGAACTGGCAGAGACTGACCAAGAGAGAGATCTTGGAGTCGTAGTAGATAACTCCCTGAAAATGTCGAGACAGTGTGTGGCTGCAATAAAGAAGGCCAATGCTATGCTGGGGATTATTAGGAAGGGTATTGAAAACAGATCAGCCAATATCATCATGCCCCTCTATAAATCAATGGTGCGACCTCATCTGGAATACTGTGTGCAATTCTGGTCACCACACCTTAAAAAAGATATTATAGCTTTGGGAAAAGTGCAGAAAAGGGCAACTTGGATGATAAAAGGGTTGGAACACTTTCCCTATGAAGAAAGGTTAAAGTGCTTGGGGCTCTTTAGCTGCCTTGGAGAAACGACGACTGAGGGGTGTCATGATTGAGGTTTATAAGATTATGCATGGGAAAGAGCAGGTAGAGAAAGAGGTACTTTTCTCCCTTTCTCACAAGACAAGAACTCGTGGGCACTCCATGAAACTGCTGAGCGGTCGGGTTAGAACGGATAAAAGGAAGTCCTTCTTCACCCAAAGAGTGATTCACACAATGGAATTCACTGCCACCACTTGAGCCACCGCAGCTCCAGAGTCTCAGAGCAGTTTACAGTCTCCTTCCCTTCCTCTCCTCCCAACAGAGACCCTGTGGGGTAGATGGGGCTCAGAGAGCTCTGAGAGAACTTGTGACTGACCCAGGGTCACCCAGCTGGCTTCATGTGGAGAAGTGGAGAATCAAACCCGGTCCTCCAGATTAGAGTCCGCCGCTCTTAACCAGTACACCAAGATGGCCATCGGTAGACCTCTCTGCTTGTTGAATCTTCCCTGGCCAGCCTGTCTGACAGCAGATTCTGCTCCAGAGCTGTGCTGGGGCTGGGGCTGTAGATTTCTGCTGGAGGCAGCACCGACGTGCTCGATTCCAAGAAACTCCACCAAGAGCCTAGTTTAGGAAGGGATTAGGAAACCCCTTGTCCAGACTTGACCCCGGCTGTGAAGTGGGTGGCTGGAGACAAGCTGTTTATCCTTCGGCTCTCCGTAAGCTGAGAAGCTGTGAGCTGGTTCTCGGAGCCCGCAGAGGCCCAAAGGTGTTAACGAGCAGTCATGGCCAGACTGTGGGTTGCCAGATCCGGGTTGGGAAATACC
>NW_015177647.1:0-2872 GCF_001447785.1 Gekko japonicus
TCCCCTGCCTACAACCTGGACTGGGGTGAACATCCTGTGCCTCCACAATTTTATGGCACCAACCAGATGGTCACACCATCAGAAGTGCCCTTCGGTTTCGCTATCAGTTCTGTCCCAGACACACCTCACAGATTACCCTCTAGAATCTGATGAAGGTGAAGATGATCCCAGAGCCGGGTCTGAGAACAGTTCAGAAATTCCATCAGGGTTTTATACCTGGTAGACAGCTGATGGATAACATTCGTCGAACTCTCAACGTCATAGCTCATGGCAAAAACATCTCTCAAGAGTCACTAGTGTTAGCCCTCGACTTTGAGAACGTGTTCGATTCGCTGGGAACTCGATACCTACTTTCTTACTGAAGAAGATGGGATTCGGAAACAACTTTCTAAGGGCACTACATTCAGTATATGCACAACCTAAATCCAAAGTAAGAGTCAATGGGTGCAACTCCGAGTATTTTTTTCCATCCAGAGGTACCAGGCAAGGATGCCCACTCTCACCTCTACTCTTTGCGCTAGCCATGGAGCCATTAGCAGAAATGCTTAGGAAAAAATAAGAATTTTTCTGGAATCACCATAGGGAAGCAGGAACATAAGGTGAACTTGTACACAGATGACTTAACTCTCTATGTGACAGACCCTGTGAAATCTCTGCCAGTGATTTTAGATACCTTATCAAAATTTGGGATGATTTCTGGCCTTAAACTTAACTCTCTGAAATACGAGCTATATCCAATTTTGGCAAATGTACGACAAATACTTAAATCAACTTTTCCTTTCTGCTGGACAAAACATTCCAGGAGACATCTGGGAGTTCAATTCCTCTGGACTTGAATAACTTAATGTCATGTAATTTTAATCGTCTTCATCAGGACACCCAAGTTCAACTGAAAGATTGGAACAACTTAACACTAACACTGCCAGACCGACTGCATTTAATAAAAAGCTTTATCTTTTTGCAATTTCTCTTTTTTTTCAGAGCACTCCCAATCTGGATACCTGAGACAGCTTTACATAAATGGCAACGAACCCTCACAGACTTTTTCTGGGCCTACAAGAAGGCTAGAATAAATTGCCGAGTATTAAGCAGACCCTCATCTTTGGGAGGAATGGATTTACCAAGTTTGAGCGCTTACTATCAGGCAGCTACAATTGCTACAGTCATACGGATGTTGAATGATGAGCCTTTGACAAGTTGGATACAAATAGAACAAGCAAGTATTTCTCCAGTACGATTGCAGGACCTTTTTTGGATGACATCTTCCCAACAGCCAAACTTTGCATGGAATAATTTTTTTTAGATGCATCCTTAAAGATCTGGGATCGTAAAAGAGCACAGCTTATCCCAGAGATGTCTCAATTAACAACCTTCGTCAATCAACCTTAGTTTCCACCCGGCATGGAATCAGGAGCCTTTCAGGACTGGACGGCAATGGGTCTGACACGTCTCTCAGATCTAGTAAAGTAAAACAAGGGAAAATATGAGATAAATTTAGATTGGAGGAAATACTCGGTACATCAATCCCCTGGTTCCGTTATTTACAACTGAAGAACCTGATAGATCATCTAACTCAAACAGATAAATTCACTAGGCCGAAGACAAAATTTGAGACTCTCTTGTCTACCTATGACCCCTCAATGAAAGGCCTGCTTTTAAAGGTGTACAAGATTTTATCATCTGCTGAAGGTTCCTGATCTCTACCTTGTCAAAAAAATTGGAAAGAAGATCTTGAATTGGACTTGCAACAATCACACTGGATTTCTCCAGCGTTTTCTTCATGAGTTTAAAATATACGCATGAACTCCTTCAAGATTATAAACAGATGGTATCTCACACCAAAACGGCTGAATCGAATGAACTCTCGGTATGACGCTATGTATTGGAAAAAATGTGGATCTATTGGAACATATCTACATTGCTGGTGGGAGTGCCCGATTATTCAACAATTTTGGCAGGAAATAATTTCCCAAATCAGTAGAATCACACAGCAATCACTCTCCGTTATGCCTGAACTATTATTACTGAATCTCTGGGACTCATCATCTAGGGAAGACTCCAGGAAAACCCTTACCTCCATTCTTCTTGCAGCAGCCAGACTCACAATTGCAGCAAAATGGAAATCTCCAACACCGCCTACTCTGACATCCTGGTATGACAAGATTTGGGATCAGTTTGTGATGAATAAAATCTCTAACATTGTGGACCAATTACAAAACAGTTCCAGTAGAACTTATGATAAATTTGTATTTATCAATCCAGTACTTGACTTCATGGCAGAGCATAACGTGCTTCCCTCTAGGACGAGCTACTACACATGGCTCCACTTCTGATTTCACCTTGACTTTCACCTTGCTGCCTCCTCTTGTATATCAGAGCAACAGCACTTTTGTATAGGTGAACAGAATTGATACCGTCTTATTATGTTATAACTGTAGATGTATGTTAATGTTTTATTGGTGCCTAACCAATTGGTTTTTAATTTCGGATTCTCAAGACTTCTGCATAATGTTTTGCAGTTATTGTATGTTTTGATATGTTATACTTGATCTTAACAAACATTTCACAATTAAAACAAATAAAATAAAAGAATCATGGCTGAAGAAACTCCCAAAATAGTGACTTCCTTATCTCAGAGAGAACAAAAAAACCCAATATATGGAATTACAAGCTATCACAAAGATGGAACATAGATGGCTGCTTCCAGAAGATAATTTCTACACCTTTAAAGTAAAACGACATAGAATCAAGACTTTAAAACTTAAGAGGAGAAATCAGAAAATCAAGAAGAAGCTGATACCTATCAAGTGAAGACCTATGGCTTTACTTGGTCTTTCCTTGTTTTGAAAGGCTTTAAGGATCTATCTAAACT
>NW_015177648.1:0-2906 GCF_001447785.1 Gekko japonicus
AATTCCTGCCCATATTAGCAAAACTATCAATCCAAACTGTGGAAAACAAACCAAGCTACAAAAATAAAATAAAAATAAAAATGTGATACTGTGATTTCCACAATAACAGAAACTTCTTATTGACTGGCCTTATGTTTCCCCAAAATTAAACTTGCAAGCTTTTTCTTTGTAACAAAGAACTAGATTGTGCTTGTCTTTCCCAACCAAAGCCTTCACACAAGGAGCCACTGTCATCTCCAACTGATTACCCAAATATCATTGCAAGAATTTAAATCAAGATATCTGGTACATCAGAACAAATTAGTGATGCCTTCCTACCTGTGTTATATTCCCATGCTTGAAATAACCTCAGCAACTACAGTGAACTAAGGTAAGTAATGTATACTGTGTTTTCTAAAGGCTTTAGAAATAATATTTTTTCTGAATTGACATAGTTCTTAATTTTTGCACTCTGAGAGAAATTGGATGAGCAGAGCAGAGGAATGGCTAAACAGATGTAAAGTACAGTTGGGGATCAATTTGCAATTTATTTTTGGCATGATAATGTCACCAGAATTTAACTTAGAATCATAGAGTTGGAAGGGACCTCCAGGGTCATCTAGTCCAACCCCCTGCACAAGGCAGGAAATTCACAAATACCCCCCCTCCACACTCCCAGTGACTACTGTTCCATGCCTAGAAGATGACAACATTCCTCCAGGATCCCTGGACAAACCGGCTTGGAGAAAAATTGGTTCCTGACCCCAAAGCTGACATGTATGAAAGGGCCACAAGAACTAAGCACTGAGGCAGCCCTTCCTACCCTCCCTCTCATGATCTGCCTAAATTTACAGAATCGCATTGCTGTCAGTTTTTCTGTTTGAAAAACTCCAAAGAAAGAGAGCCCCACCACCTCCTGAGGAAGCCTGTTCCACTGAGGAACTGCTCTGTCAGGAAGTTCTTCCTAATGTTTAGCTGGAAACTCTTCTTATTTAATTTCAACCTGCTAGTTCTGGTCCGACCTTCTGGGGCAACAGAAAACACCTCTGTACCATCCTCTATAAGATAGCCCTTCAAGTTATCATATCACCTCTCAGTCGTCTCCTCTCCAGGCTAAACATACCCAGCTCCTTCAACCTTTCCTTGCAGGACTTGCTCTACACACTTCTCACCATCTTCGTTGCTCTCCTCTCCAGCTTGTCTATATCCTTCTTAAATTGTGGTGCCCAAAACTGAACACAATACTCTAGATGAGGTCTAACCAGAGCAGAGTAAAGTGATACCATTACATCTTTTGCCCAGTATTTTTGCATGATGAATATTTCTTCTGCATCTGATTGATGGACCTGATGAGATATATTAGGGTAGTCCTTTGCAACCATTCAAAGCCGCCCTGAGCCTTCGGGGAGGGCGGGGTATAAATCCAAAGATAAATTAAAAAATAACCACACATGCACACACCAACAGGAGGGCACACTTATAAAAGGTGGGAGGGAGTAAATTGGGAAGTTTTAGGGAAGGGGCCTATGACCTGAAATCCTGAGTTTGTGGTCTGGAGAGGTCCAAGGGTAAACACAGCTGAGATCCAAGAAGCAGAGCAGGGAGCCAGCTATGCAAAAAGAAAAAAGCTTACTCAGGGAGCAAGGGTTCACAGCAGGAAACCAGAGTTCTGACCAGCAGAGATCCGGACGAGGGATCTGAGGAACAATTTGTATGGACAGAAGATCCCCAGGGTAGGTGGGATTTTGGCCATCCTGGCTTTGTATTGCATCAAGATAAAAGGTTTGAATCTCATTGGCTGGTTTAAATTTAACTGCTGTCAAACTTTAGTGGGGGAAGGTGGGGGGGATAACTTGATTAGGCTATTGTGAGCCAAATCTGCTTGGGCACAAAGAGCTTGGATGAGGCAATATAATTAACATTTTAATTAAGTTGAAGTGAGCCAGATCTGCATTGACACAAAATTCTGGGTGAGTCAAGATGGCTCCTGAAACAGGATGGAGCATAAACTAATGACTTGATTGTCCATCTTAAATTATTTTAAAAAGGAAAAAGAGGAACTGGGTGTTATTTAATGTGACAGCATCTTCCCTGGGCTGGGCAGACCCCTCTGGGGCATGGCAGGGTATTCCAACGCTGAAACGCCATTTGTTTTTGAGAAACCTGAGCTGGGGGAGATTGCCCTTAATCAGTTTGTGATGCCAGCACACCCTTTCCTCTCCTGTCCCTGGGAATTTCCAGAGTCATGGCTGTACCCAGGTACCTTTATGAGACTCTCTAGTTTCAGGTCCTCTTGGCACTTAGGCTATAAAAGGAGGTGCTTCTTAAAACAACTAAGTCCAAAATAATATGGGGCCTCCACTAACCTAGGGGGTCTCAGCTGGAGGAGGGAGCAAGGTCCTTACAGGGGGTTTCATTCAAAAAGTTTTGACTTCAGCAGAACTGAATGTAACAGTTGGCCTTTGGAGACCCCAGCTGCTGCCTTGATCGGGTCCAGAGGGTAGCCACATTGGTCTGCAGGAGAACAGTTAGATTTGGTTCCAGAAGCACCTTAGAGTCCAACACAAGATTTTGGGGGTACAAGCTTTTGAGAGTCAGATCTCTCTTCATCAGATACACCCTTGAGAAGCTTATACCCTGGAAATCTTGTTGCTCTCTACGGTGCTACTGAACTTGAATGTGATTGTCTTGACTGGATTAATTAAAAAAACCTGTTATTTTTTAAAAAATGCCTGAATTATATCCACTAACAGTACTGGATCTCACAGAGCACAGCTAACAGTTTGCACTGTCCAGTGTTGTGTTATGACCAGGGCTTTTCTTTCATGGTGGTATTCATTGGTACTGAGCACTGGCCCCTTTGAGAGGTCCTCTCCCAAGTCCTTATCTTTGTGCATTGGCCCACCCAGTCAGCCAGAGAAAGAGGG
>NW_015177649.1:0-3072 GCF_001447785.1 Gekko japonicus
GAAGAGGAGGAGGAGGAGGAGGAGATTTACCTTTACCTATTGTAAACTGAATATGCTGAGTGATCTGCAGGTATGTTTTTAATTGGCTCTAACAGCATTTCTTGGGGTGTGTGAGTTAAATAGGATGTATTGTACAATGTTTTAGGATGTCTCTGTATTTTCATAGTGGCATCCTTCAAGTCACTGGTTCCAGCTTGATAAAGCCATATTGGGGAGCGCAGAGCATACTGAGGAAGCTGGCCATCCCATAATTCTTCTTTTGGAACCGTTCCAGATTTCCACTTTTGGAACTGTTGGAGGAGATCTCTTCTGGAAGCTCGCTTTCCGCCTTAATATTGTGCAGCATCTTGATCCTTCGGAGGGACTGAGCACCTTGGAGTGTTTTGGACTTTGCGAGCCATATAGAGGACTTACGTTTCATCATTTCTGCCCTGATGATGAATTGGATACTGTATTAATAGTTTTGCCTAAGATCTGAAAATTGTATAAACAAGAAGCGGGGACCCGCGATACTCACGGGGGGCAGAAGGAGCTCCACGTGGAGGAGGAGGAAGCAGCCGCAGGTGAGCCTTCTCCCCCCCACACCCACAGCGATGCCTGAGCTCGGCCCACCAAGCTTTTTCTTTTCCCTCTCCTCACCCGGTGGCAGCAGCGAGGCCTGAGCGGCTCACAGTCATTGGCCCGCCAAGCCTTCTCCCACCCACCCCCTGCACCCACGGCGAGGCCTGAGCTCAGTCCGAGCTCGGCCTGCCAAGCCATCTCCTTCCCCCCTCTCCCCCCAGCTCACAGCCACCGGCCCACCAAGCCTTCTCCCACCCCCTTCTGTCTCAGTGGCAGTGGCAGTGGCGGTGAGACAGTTGCCAGGGCATTCTCTGTGCATGCTCAGGGAATACTCTTTTACTTTTGGGGGGATTTAAATATCCCCCGTGCACGTGCTTCACCTGGTGGTGCAGAATGTTCTGGGGCTGGGGAGCACTGTCAGGGCCACCCGGGACCCTCGAGACGCAGTCCTTGCTTGAGACCTGCCGGTGCCTGGCTGCCCACCTCTGGCACAGCATCGATCATGGAATCATACAGGCGGAAGGGACCTCCAGGGTCCTAAGTTCACAGAATCTGCATGGCTGTCAGACGGCCATCTAGCCTCTGTCTGAAAACCTCCAAAGAGGGAGAGCCCACCACCTCCCGAGGAAGCCTATTCTACTGAGGAACCGTTCTGTCAGACAGTTCTTCCTAATGTTTAGCCAAAAACTCTTCCAATTTAATTTCAGCCTGTTGGTTCTGGTCTGACCTTCTGGGGGAACAGGAAAAAACTCCATACCATCCCCTAGATGACAGCCCTTCAAGTACTTGAAGATGGTTATCATGTCACTTCTCAGTCGTCTCCTCTCCAGGCTAAACGTAGCCAGCTCCTTCAATCTTTCCTCGTAGGACTTGGCCTCCAGACCCCACACTTTTGTTGCCCTCCTCTGGAGGGTGAACCTCTTCTGAGGATTGCGCTATAGGTGTTCTTAATCACTGGAAAAGAAGGCACACATCCTCTAGGGTCATTATCTGGTTAGTGACCTGTGTATAATGCAAGTGAGCCCATGTGGAGGACTTCGTGCCTGACCCCTGTAGCCGGCCGACCCCTGCTCTAGATGGCAGCCCTCCAGGTACTTGAAGATGGCTATCGTATCCCCTCTCGGTCGTCTCCTCTCCAGGCTAAACATGCCAAGCTCAAGTCTGCCCACCTCCTGCGCAAGAGGCAGGGGGAGGAGGAAGAGCCTGACCACCACCCACCCGCTGGAACTCCGCCATGATGGCACGTTTGGTGGAGCAAAAGAGCGCAGTGCAGAATGTCAGCTCCTCCATGACCACCCTGCATCCTCAGCTCCGATGACTGGCTGACCCTCTCCCGAGTGGTGCACATCCTCGAGCCCTTCCAGGACACCACCGACATACTCCGTGCCCATACGGCCAGCCTGGGGCACGTCATTCCCCTGATTCGAGGGCTGGATCAGGCGCCAGCCTCCCCATTGGAGCCAGGCCCTTAGAGGACAGCTGTTCTCCCACAGGTCAGGGCCTTGGCACAGATGTTGCAGGTGGGCATCGCCACCAGGTTGTGTCCTCTCTGCAAGGAAGGGGAGTACAAGCTGGCCTCTATCTGTGACCCCCGGATAAAAATCAGCATTGCTCTCTGGAATGCAGAGCTCGTGTGATGGAAGCGTGAGCTCTGCAAAGAAGCGTGGAGGCTACTAGCCAGTGTATGTGGCCAGAGAGAACAGCAGGTGGAATAGGCCGGGGGGGGAGGGGGGGAGAAGCTGGAGCCTGGCCCAACCAGCCTCTAAAAGCCCAACCAGGATCCACTGGAACCTCCTGAGCCTGGGGCTGTCATTTCTGCAAAAAACACTTTCCTGGGGGGCAGCTTCTTTGGGGTGCCGTAACTCAGACCCCGTAAATCCAATCCTCACCAAACTTGGACAGCAGGTAGAGGAGAGTCAGCCAGAGATCCCCAACAAGTTTGGTGCCTCTAGTATGCTGGGGCGGTTGTACTCACAAACCTCACACACTGAACCAGTTCATCTGGCATCAAAAAGTTCATGACGGTCCACGGTTCACGAGCCACGCACACCATGAACCACGAACTGAACCGCATTTTCCAGGTTCGTGCCCATCCCTAATCTATGCCGAGCTCTTCCACTTGCTCAGCTCCCCCCCCCACACACACACCTGATGATGCCTTTAAAAGAAGCTGCTACCTAGAGGTCCTGCATTTTGCCTGGGCAGACTTTTTAAAGTGCATAGTTAATGATCTGATGTATCCAGTAGGATTTTGTAGATATTGTAATTGGATGTCAGGTGTCCTAAGTCACTGCGAGACCCTCTGGGTGAGCAGCAACTAAAAAAATCTAATAGATAAATTAAATAAATAAATTGGGGAGGTCGGGCACGGGAGAAGTTCATGCAACACTCTCATTAGTTTGCATCAGAGGGCCAGAGTAGACGCTTAGCAGAGTCAAGAGAAAGGAACGAGAGTCCAGGAGGAGAACCTTAAAGACTAACTAAATTTGTGGCTGGGGAGGAGCTTTCAGG
>NW_015177650.1:0-2700 GCF_001447785.1 Gekko japonicus
TCCCGTGGCCTACTACTCACGAACTTTAACGGCTGCGGAGCGTAACTATGCGCAAATCGACTGGGAGGATTTGGCGATCGTGGCAGGGGTAAAAAAAATTCACAACTTCGTTTACAGGCGCCCTTTTATAATTGTTACGGACCATAAGCCCCTCTTAGGCCTCTTGGCTGCCGACAAGCAAACGCCCCAAGTCTTGTCACCCCGGGTACTCAGGTGGTCCCTTTTCCTGGCGGGCTACCAGTACCGCTTGGAACACCAGCCGGGCAAGGCAATGGGCCATGCCAACACTCTGAGCCGGCTACCGCTGCCTGTCGCCGACACAAATCCCGCCCCCGCGCCAGGGGTCCTGCTCGTCAAGGATCTTCCCGAGCCTCCTCTGCATGCTGCCGACATTGTGGCCAAGTCGACCCATGACCCCATCATCTCCTGGGTCTTGGGCTGGGTGGTGAGGGGTTGGCCTGCGTCCGCCCCGAGGGCCGAGTTCACAGCTTTTAGCACCCGTAAGGATGAGCTATCAGTGCTGAAAGGGTGCCTCCTGTGGGGAGACTGGGTCGTGGTCCCTAGCGCTCTGAGACAGAGTCCTCACAGCTCTCCACAAGGCACACCCTGGCATAGTGAGAATGAAAGCTCTGGCCCAGAGTTACATGTGGTGGCCGGGAATCGACGCTGAGATCAAGTCCTGGGTCTGGAGGTGCTAAACCTGTCAAGAGGTCCGGCCCAACCCGCCAAGCCCACCAACGCAGTCATGGGAGTCAACCTGCAAATCATGGTCCTGGCTACATATCAATTTTGCCGGGCCATTTCAGGGACTGATATTCTTGGTAACGGTTGACTCCTACTCTAAATGGCTGGAGGTCAGCCCCGTGTCTACCACGTCCACAAAAGCAGTGATCAGATCCCTCTACCAGATCTTCACCACGCATGGCCTGCCAGACACAATAGTCTCAGACAACGGGGCAGCCTTCACATCAGCGGAGTTCCAGGAGTTCCTACAAAGAAACCTGATTAAACACATCCGCTCGGCGCCCTTCCACCTCACAACCAACGTCCAGGCTGAACAGATGGTGCGCACTGCAAAGGAAGCCCTGAGCCGGATTTCAGAGGGGGACTGGGAGTTCCGCTTGGCCCGTTTCCTCCTGACCCAGAGAACTACACCTAACCCCACCTCCGGCCACAGCCCCGCAGAGCTCCTGATGGGCCGGTGCCCGACAACGCTGTTGGATCGACTGCACCCAGACCGGGCCCCAGACACAAGGAAGTTGATCGAACAGCGTGAGGCTCCAAGAGGGTTCTTCCCAGGGGACCGTGTATTCCTCCGGAGCTACGGGACCAGGCCTCCATGGATCACGGGCCAAGTCACCAAAGTCAGGGGCCCAGTGTCTTACGAAGTGTCGACAGACAATGGACAAATTCTACAAAGGCACATCAACCAACTACGGAGGCGACAGCTCCCGGAAGCAGGTGAAACCCCTCAGTTAACGGCAGGAGCGGGAACACACACTCTGGAACCCAGGGGGTAAGCCGACGCCCCAATCCACGAGGAGTCCACGCCAAACGAGGCACCCCCGGAAGTCCACAAACCAGCAGCCCAACTGGCGCCACCACCACTGGTCCCCGCGAGTCAAGGGAACCTGTACCGGTCCCCAGGCGTTCCCTCCATGAGCACTGGCCCCCCGCCTACTTGCAGGACTACGTCACATAGGTAGGGTCTAAACTATGGGGGGAGGAGTGTTATGTACATGGACCGCCATTAGGGGTCCACAGCAAAGACTGGAGCTTGGCTCCCCTGGACAATAGGAACATAGGATCCTAGTTCCCCCCAGCCCCAACCAATAGCCACTCTGGCAGGAAATTCAAACTCCATGCAGCGAACCCAGTACTTTTCACAAATCAGTCATTTTTCTCCAGGGACACTGATCTCTGTAGTGTGGAGAGTAGTTGTAATTCTGAAACATCTACTGGCCCCACCTGGTGGTTGACAACCATAAACTGGAATGGTCAGCAAGGGATTCTCAGCCAATAGAGCAGGAAACTAAAAATTAGACAGTCTAGGGTTGCCAATGTCCACAGATCCTTATTTGCTGTATAGGCATTGCACAACATTGGGGGGTCAAAGGGGACTAGTTCATCGGAGTGCTCTCGTTTGACTCTGTTATGATGGGTAGGAGACTGGCCAGGAAATTAGCACCCGTGCATCTCCCCTGCCACCTACAATTTCCCCACGAGCGTGCCTCTGTCAGGCTGTGACTCCCAAGGGCCAGTAGGCAGAGGTGTCCTCCGCCATCCTTTCCTCAGCCAGCCCCAGGGGCTGGCCTGGGTCTGGCCTGGGGTTGCCAGCCTCCAGGTAGGGCCTGGAGATCTCCCACCATTACGACTGGTTTCCAGGCAATGGAGATTTGTTCACCTGGAGAAAACAGATGCTTCAGAGGGTTGACTCTATGGCATTATACCCTGCAGATGTCATTCCCCTCCCCAAACGCCACCTTCTGCAGGTTCCACCCCCAAATCTCTGGGTATCTCCCAACCAGCAGTTGGCAACCCAAGTTGGTTCTCATTGTCAGGACAGGAGGGAGCTCAACCTCACCCTGAGCTTTCTCTCTCTAGCCGTGTGCTGCAAAGGCCTTGCCTGGCCCTTCCCTTCTCAGCAATACCTGGGCTGGCCAGGGTTGCTAGGTCTGGGTTGAAAAACACCTGGAGACT
>NW_015177651.1:0-3820 GCF_001447785.1 Gekko japonicus
TAATGAGCATTTAATTTGGTAAGTGTTGGTGGTATATAGCATCTTGATAAGCATAAGAAGTCTTTTGTCCATATTTAGTCGGTTTAATTTAACCCAAAGAAGTTCAGTTGTAATAGCTGGGAAATTTTCTGTAGGGGAAATGATGTGCTGTGGCTGGGGAACACGATGATTTCTGGGAGCTCTCCAGGCCCCACAGGGAGAGTGACCATTTAAGGGAACATTGGGATAGGTATTTTACCTCAGGACACATTCAGTGACTCCCAACAGCAACAGCAAACTGTTTAGATTGTCAGAGGCAAAGACCAATCAGGCCGCATATGCAAACAACCTCTGTGTTCCGACTGTGGGGGGAACAGCAAACTGATTAGAATGTAGGAGGCGGGACTCAGGCAACGCAGCCAGTGCATAGGGAGTCCTTCTGATTGACAGATCAGAGAGCCAACTGATTTGGGAGCACATGGAATGTTCAGCAAAGTGCCACCCAAAAACACATTTATATATAAGGAGAGATTTATATCTCACTTTTCCTTGTAACTCAAGGCAGTTTACAAATCATACTGAAAAGCATAATAAAAGGTAAAGGTTCCCTTGCTCAAAAGCCAGTCGAATCCGACTCTAGGGTTGCGGTGCTCATCTCCGTTTCAAAGCCGAAGAGCCAGCGCTGTCCGAAGACATTTCCGTGGTCATCTGGCCAGCATGACTAAACAAGGCGCACGGAATGCTGTTCCCTTCCCACCAAAGTGGTACCTATTTATCCACTTGCAGTTTCTTGCTTTCGAACTGCTAGGTTGGCAGGAGCTGGAACTAGAGACGGGAGCTCACTCCGTCATGCGGCACACTCGGGTCTCGAACCGCTGAACTACCGACCTTCCACAGCCTGCAGTTCAGCGTCTTAACCACTTGAGCCACTGCAGCTCCATAAAAAAGCATAATAGGGGTGTGCAAAAAAACAACCTTGATTTTTCTGGCTTTATTGTAGTCTATGGGGACCATTATAATCAATTGGCCCCATAGGCTATAATGGAGAATTGATCTGGGGGGTATCAAGGGATCTGGGGGGGGCTGTTTTTTGAGGCAGAGGCACAAAATTTGCATCATAGCTGCAAAAAACAACAACAACACCAAGTTTCAAAAAGATTGGACCAGGGGGTCCAATTCTGTGAGCCCCAGAAGGAGGTGCCTCCATCCTCCACTGTTTCTAATGGAGGGAAGAATGCGTTCTCAGTTCACTTGTAGGTTGCGCTGCCAGCTAAGTTCCCTGTGCTGCCAGCTAAAATGTTGTGTGCCAGCGCCCCCTAGTGCATCTTAGAGGGAACTTTGTGTAACCCTAGGGATCTGAGAAGTTTGTTTTGTGAGTTAAAGGATGTAGGTTCCCCTAAAACATTATTTTTAAATATATTTTTAAAAGAGTCAGTTTGGTGTAGTGGTTAAGTGCGCGGACTCTAATCTGGGAGAACCGGGTTTGATTCCCCACTCCTCCACTTGCACCTGCTGGATGACCTTGGGCAAGCCATAGTTCTGTTGAAGCTGTTCTTGAAAAAGAGCAGTTTCTGTCAGAGCTCTCTCAGCCCCACCTACCTCACAGGGTGTCTGTTGTGGGGAAGGGAAGGGAAAGGAGTTTGTAAGCCGCTCTGAGACTCTCTTGAGTAGTGAAGGGCGGGGTATAAATCTAATGCCGTCATCTTCTTCTTCTTAAAAAAACACCAAGATAATGATATATAAGGGATATAAAAGAAAATAATGGTTATATAATAATGTATAAGTAATAAATGCAAATACATTACAGGGTATCTAAAGAGAAAATATTTCTCCCCAGCAACTCTTCATCATAATTTTAAGACGTTTCAAACATTTTGAATTCCAGATCTCATAACTAATCTATTTTACAACTCTATTATTAATTTCATCATTGCTACATATTCTGTTGAATATTTCATCTTCTCTACTTACTATTGCTTTTAATATACCAAAATTTAAAGAAAAGTCTATTATTTTTCTCACAATAAGGAATATATCTCAGAATAAAGAATGATATAATTATATATTATATACCTCACATCCCAGAACAAATGGTATTTTTGTTCAAAAATCAGTTCCTTACGCTTTCGTATTCAAACTTAATTCTCATTCTGCTTCTGCATTATAATTCATTTATATACATGGCCAAACATTTGTATACAATTTTAAATTGCTTCTCATTCTAAATTTTGAATGTTCTAAGTTTGTCTCCTGATTATGTAATAGACATTAAAAAGGTAAAGGTTCCCTTGCTCGAAAGCCAGTCGAGTCCAACTCTAGGGTTGCGGTGCTTATCTCCGTTTCAAAGCCGAAGAGCCAGCGCTGTCCGAAGACATTTCCGTGGTCATGTGGCCAGCATGACTAAACACCAAGGCGCACGGAACGCTATTACCTTCCCACTGAAGCGGTACCTATTTGTCTACTTGCAATTTCTTGCTTTCGAACTGCTAGGTTGGCAGGAAGACATTAGGTTCCCCTAAAACATTCTGTTACCTTTTCTCCTCCACTTTCCACAATCTTGCCCACATTGGCAAAGCATTAAGCAGAAGGACAGACTTTCAGTGTTTGTTTATTTATTTATTTAGTTCATTTTCTACCAAAGTGACTAATCTCATTCCCCCCCTTCTCCATTTTTCCCCTCACAACAACCCTGTGAGGCAGAGAGTTTCCATGGTAGAGTAAGGATTTGAACCCAGGTCTCTACCCCGACACTCTAACCACGGAAGCACACTGGCTTTATTGTGCATAATAAAGACACCCAAGATGCTAAGTTGTTAGGACAGGCCAATATTTATACTAATTTTATACTGACAATCAGCTGAACTGGCTCTCTTTGGCAATGTGTCCTAGCATCACCCATGTGTTTAATTAGGCAGCATGCAATGCCCTGCATCAAATTCACTTAGAGATTTACAAAAATGTGCATGGGACAGAGAAGGTAGAGAAAGAAGTCCTTTCCTCCCTTTCTCATAATACAAGAACTCGTGGGCATTCAATGAAACTAAGGCGCAGTAACCTGAGAACAAATAAAAGGAAGTCCTTCTTCATCCAAGGAGTAATTAACACATGGAATTCACTGCCTCAAGAAGTGGCGGCAGCTACAAGCATGGACAGCTTCAAGGGGGGATTGGATCAACATATGGAGCAGAGGTCCATCAGTGGCTATTAGCCACAAAGTACAGATGGAACGTTCTGTATGGGGCAGTGATGTTCTGCAGAGTCAACTACAGACCACCTGGAACTGAAACTTAAAGCACTTTATTATTATAAATGGTATATTACTGACTGTATTTTGTGATTTTATTGGATTTTAATGTATTTTATGTTGGGCTTATGCCCCTGTAAGCCGCCCTGAGCCCGGTTGCGGGGTAGGGCGGGGTAGAAATACCTTAATAAATAAAATAAATAAATAAATTCTTGGCGCTTGGGGGGACCCCACTGGTGGACCTCCTGAGGACACCGGGTATTTTTGGCCACTGTGTGACACAAAGTGTTTGACTGGATGGGCCATCGGCCAGATCCAAACAATGGCTTCTCTTATGTTCTTATGTCTGGGGCAGTGATGTTTTGTATTCTGGGTTCTTGAGGGGCAACAGTGTAAGGGCTCCTGGAGTCCTGGCTCCACTGGTGGATTTCCTGATGGCCCCTGGGTTTTGGTCACTGCGTGATACAGAATGTAGGACTGGATGGGCCATTGGCCTGATCTAACATGGCTTCTCTTATGTTCTTATGTCTGGGGCAATGATGCTCTGTCCTCTTGGTGCCTGGGAGGGCACAGTGGGAGGGCATCTGGAGTTCTGGC
>NW_015177652.1:0-3188 GCF_001447785.1 Gekko japonicus
TCTATCTATCTATCATCAATCATCTATCTGTTTGTTTATTGGATTTATAGCCCTCCCTCCCCTGTACAACAGGGCTCAGAGCAGGTAATAACATTCATAAAACAATATAACTAAAATGAAATTAAAACAATTTTTACAATTATACTACTAAGTGATCAGATGGTGCATAGAAGAGCACGACTTAGTGCCCCCTATCCAGGGGGGAGAGTATAGCCTCTACCCATGCCCTTGGGTGAAAATTAAGGAGCGATTTGGATTCCAGCCACCATGCACAGTCACAGAAAGCCAACATTGGTGAAGTGGTTGGTGTGTTGAATTAAGATCTGGGAGGTCCAGGTTTGAATCCCCACTCCACCATGGAAGCTTGATGGTTGACCTTGGGCATATCACCCTCTCAGCGTAGCCTACTTCACAGTGACATTGGCCGAGTTCAGACTGGCAGTTTGAAGCAAGATGGAGTCGTGGCAAAAAAGACCCAGAACAAACTGTTCCGGGTTTTCCCAGTCACACTGCACCAAGTGATGCGGGAGCATACCGGGGAGGAGGCGGAAGGGAGCGTTCACACTGTTGGCCTGCCCCTGGCGGAGGCACAGCTGTAAGGCGTGGCTTTCTTTTTGGTAATCTGGAGATATGAACTTATGTGCATAGGCGCTAATGCGCATAAGCGGATAAGTGCACAAGAAAAATTGAGTTTTGGCGTTCACACTTTGTTGGTATGGGATGGATGTGGGATAATCGCGCTTTCCAGGGTTTGATACCACTTTCACCAGGTATCTTTTAAACTCAGGAGCGAAGTGTTATGGGTTGAGTATGGCTGGGGAACGCCGGACAGATGTGCCTGTGTGAACGGCCCCTTTAATCCGGTTGTGGAACGTTTCTGAAACGTGCCTATATCGGGGCAAACTGCCAGTCTGAACTTGGCCATTGTCATTGTGAGGGCAAAATGGAGGAGTTTGTGTCCCTGTGGGGAGAAAAGCTAAATAGAAGTATTCCGCCATGACCACCTGTCAAGCTCACGGCACAAGCCTTTTTGTTTCCTTAAGTTCTGTTTTCCCTTCCCTTTGCTTGCCATGTCGAATTCCTGGTGTGTGTTGTTGGAGTGCATGGGAGTAGTAGCCATAATTATTCCTCAAGTTGTGCCCCAAGAGTCAGTTCTTATGTGAGTGGCCTTGATGAATCTCTGGGCCTAGACTAGGTTAGATAGGGTGCTATATATCTGTCTGTGTTGCCATAGAAACACTGGGGATTAGGTGTGACGTGTGTGAGTGTGGAATTGTATGCTTTTACCTATAACCTGTATGTTCCCGTGGTTTTCTTCAGTCCTAACAAAAGTTCTTGTACCTACAGCAAGCATATTTTCAATAATGCATTTCACTGCCAATGGTATGTGTCTGGAGGACCTGACACCACCCTTCTGTTTCTATCCTTATCAGCCTTCCATTCTTGCCTGCATAATAGTGCCTTGGCTAATGCCGGCAACCTTGAATTGGCTTTGGGGAGTTCAAGTAAACTCATCGGGAATCAATGGAGTGAATTTTTTCTCTCCTTCCACCCTCCGTGCAAATTCTGCAACGAAGAGCAACTAGCACATTCATTCAGAGCCCACAATAATTCTGATAAATGGAATGTCTGAGAAATACAAGTGGATTTCAAGGAGACGATTGATCAAAAGCTGCAAAGTGCTGACGACATGGTGGGCGGCCGATACAGATCAGTGTTTGCCTCTTGATGAACTACAGAGATCATGGATAAATGCCTTAGGAGGCACATCACCAAGATGATGAAAAAAGACTCCTTGAGCTAGGGGCTGTCAGGATAGGTGGTCAGGTGGTGAGCACTGCATGGGTTGGATCCATTTAGCTGATGAAATAGGGAGAATAGTCCCCTTTTGACTATAAAAAAAGCTACGTTAACGACTGTGGGACACAGATGGCCAAAGGTCATGTGGGACAGGGGCTGTAGTGAAGAGGGGAAGTGGGTGAGATCAAACAGAAAAGCTGGCACGATCCCACATAAGAAGAATAAGAGATTATAAATATTAAAAACAAAGCGAGCCATTAAAAACATGCCAGGGGCATAAATGCAGCATAAAACAATCACAAAACTAGCACAAAACAACCATAAAAACATCATAAAATGACTGTAAAACATAAACACAGCATAAAACAATCACAAAACCAGTATAAAACAATCATAAAAACAACATAAAAATGAGATTTCCATAAAACAGACATCAGACCAGAAGCAGACCATAAAACAGCCCAAAAGCTTGGGTAAAAAGAAGATTTTCGAGCCTGGTACCTAAAAGACTGCACGCTAGGTGCCAGGCAAACCTCCAGAAGGAAGGGGTGTGTCCAAAGACATTCTTACAACAGGTATTGATGTGAGACAGAATCAGAGACAGTTGGCTACTCTTTTCTATGAACCACAATTCAATCATCAATCACAAGCCCTTCTGAACATTCAACAATGTTCCCTTCTCATTGGACGCTCAACATTATTCTAAATCAGGTTGCTGATGTTCTCCCAGGGCTTTCTCACAGCTGTCCTTGGCTACCATCCCTCTTTGCCTTGTGTTGAAGGAGGTACATCTAAGGTGCTTCTCTAACCCTATCTCAGCCCGCTGGTGGTAGATTGCACCGTCTCTGTGGAGGAGCTTCCAAGATCCATCCCAACTGAAAGACTGTCAGACAGCAACAGGTCTTGGAGAGCTGATGCTTTTCTGAATTGCCAGTCCTGGATGGGACAGACCAGTGGTCTGACTGAGAGCTGGATCCAGAAGTAAACTTCTGCTACTGGAAGGGGAATTAATTCCCCCGATTCCACCTTTCCACCACATATGTATGTAAATGCCATCAAGTCCCAACAGACTTATAGCCAGTGTTCCCTCTAAGCTGAGTTAGTGTGAGCTAGCTCACAGTTTTTTAACCTCTAGCTCACACATTTCTGTCTTAGCTCAGGAAGGATGGCTCCAGAGCAAACTAATTTATGCAGTAGCCAAAATTGCTCGCTCACAACTTTAATGCCAGTAGCTCACAAAGTAGAATTTTTGCTCACAAGACTCCACAGCTTAGAGGGAACATTGCTTATAGCAACCCAGTAAGGGGCTTCCAAGGCAAATGAGATGGTTTGGCGTTGCCTTCCCCTGAAGAGCTTTCTTTGGTGGCCTCCTATCCAAGCAGGGCCAG
>NW_015177653.1:0-2793 GCF_001447785.1 Gekko japonicus
AATTTGCTGTTCAGTCTCTGGCTATAAGTCCAAACCTTGCCTGCCATTCTAACATATTTGATAAAGTGTGCATGCACACAAAAGCTCATACCTTGAATAAACCTATGTTGGTCTAAAAGGTGCCACTGGACTCTAAATTTGTTGTACTGCTTCAGACCAACACGGCTGACCAACTGGATCTATAAACTAACACTGCAACCTATGCAGAGATATGCTAGTCTAACCCCCCTTATTTCATTGGGCTTAGACTAGAGTAACTGTGCATAGGCTTGTATTGTAAAGCTGTGCAAGAAGACAAGTGGGGAATTTCACATTACCCGTCTTCTCCCGGTTTCAAGCCAGGAGTCTTCCGTTTCCAGATGAACCGGTACAGGGCTGCCGTTTCACACACGGCTTGCCCCTACCGGAAAGGAGCCGATTCACAAGCGGTTCGGCGTTTCACACACGCACCGCTTTGTTTCCCCACGGTTGTTTTTTTTTAAAGTCTGTCTTATAGCGATATATCGATATACCAGTATTCCAATGTATTCCAATGGGATCGGTATAGCGTTATATCGATATATCGATATAAGCCGAACGTTCAAAAAAAAAAAAAAAGCCCGCGCGGCCGAAAAAAGACGGGAAAGAACCGGATCGGAACCGGGGGGGGGAACGGGGGACGGTCTAAAAGGTGCCACTGGACTCTAAATTTGTTGTACTGCTTCAGACCAACACGGCTGACCAACCGGATCTATAAACTAACACTGCAACCTATGCAGAGATATGCTGGTCTAACCCCCCTTATTTCATTGGGCTTAGACTAGAGTAACTGTGCACAGGCTTGTATTGTAAAGCTGTGCAGGAAGACAAGGTTACAAGCAGTTACAAGTCCGTTTCAGAAAGGACAAGAAAGCAGCAGCAACTCAGAGCTGGGTAACAAAGAAACAAGAGAAAAAGCAAAACAGATAGATAAAAACACATCATGCCTCAGCAATATACTGAGATTGTGTGTCATAGTTTTGTGTTAACCCAGTTTTGATTATGATTGGCCCTAAATATCAACACATCACATGTTGTTTAATTTTCAGTACTCCGTGGTCAGGCAGCTGGCTCTCTCAACTGAAGCTTAATATTTCATTTTCATGCATGTGTGTTTTGCAGTCGCCCCTATAAGAGTCATTTCATCCCAACAGAAATTGGGAGACTGAAAGGAACTGCAAGAGAATTACAAAATTCAAAGTAACAGGAAGTGAACACTCTTGTTACATGTGACTACATCCACTATGTTCTTCTTTTATCTACTACTGCAAGCTAAATTCCCACCCCAGAATAATTTAAAAAGTAAGCCACTTAGCAAAACATAGTTTAAAAGGTCAGTGACTGCTTAGTAAAAACAGTTTCATAATTAATATCCAACAGTCTTGAGCTTTCTGCTGTCCATTTAAGATGATCATACAGACCTGCTGGTTTCTGTTTAAATGAAATAATTCATACTCAGAAAAATACCACAATAGAGCTTTGTAGTGACAGACAAGAATGTCTCTTGCGAAGCTTTAGTGTATCTGGCATATGCTACCCAACTTACTCATGAAGAAGTAAATCCTCTCTTCCCCTGAAACTGCCTTAAAAGGAACAGCAACCAAACGGACAGGAAAACAAAAGTTGAAAAAATCTGGTGAAAAGACTTACAAACTTGAACTCTGTCCTTAACTAATTCCCACATTTTGTCTACTATGGTTCACTCTGCCCTGAAGCAGTGAGCCGTTTAAAATATGTGACCTGCAAAATTCAGCCACAACTTTACCATGCAGAATCAAAGAAATGAAACAGTAAATGTTATGCTCAACAACATGGTGCTTTCACAGCAGGCTTTGGTGTGACTATTAAACAAGGAACAATATTCACACACAAAGAGCTGATATTAACATACTGGTTGATATTTGAGCTCTGTTCTGAAAAATCCACAGTTAATTCCATAGCACCCACAAACTCAGCTGACTGTCCCCAGGCAAACCACCACCACCCCAGCCCAAAGATCTCACCTATAAATACAGATGTAATGCTGGCATTTAGGGCTACTATAGAGATAACTGAGATAAGAGGAAGATTTTTGTCTTATCTAGTGAATCTCCTTTGTGGCTTTATTTCAAAAATGGATCCTAGGGAGTAGAAATAGGAAGTTACCTTACTGAGTGAACAGGGACTTTCCATGCTTAATTAGGACAGCAAAGGCTCATATGGAATTTTAAATACAAAACAAAATTGCAGAGGTAGAAAATAAAAATGATCTAGAAGTCCCATCAAGATAAAATCAGAATGAGTGGGACAGTATTTCCCTCCCTGTTCCTACCTAGTTTGGAGACTCACCAACTATGTATTTAGGTAATTTTAACTGACTTTCTTGTTGCTCAATGGGACTCCAAATGGCTTATAATGACCACAAGCATCTCAGGTAATCATCACAATTCACAAATATTACTTGCCATCAACAGACTCATTTGCAAGGCAGGCAGGGAGTCAGAGTGGGTGACAACAGCTTTGCCCTTTATTAAAACAGTTCCTTTTTCAAGCAGACAGGCATTCATTTCCTCTCCCTAAAACAAATCTCCCTTTCTGGATGCAGAAAGGAGAATATTCCTAAAGTGAGACTTACAAAACAAAGTTCAAGTCCAGTGGCACCTTTAAGATCAACAAAGTTTTATTCAAAGTATAAGTTTTCATGTGCAAGCACACTTCTTCAGTTACACTGAAATGGAAGTTCACAGTCCATACGTATCCGTAAGGTAGAGGGTAAGCAGCAAGTTAGCATACAAC
>NW_015177654.1:0-2681 GCF_001447785.1 Gekko japonicus
GACCTGGATCGAGCGCTTCAGGACGTGGCAAGCTGGCTCAGACTGAGTTGGTTGAAATTGAATCTGATGAAGACGGAGGTCCTGTGCCCGAGCTGGAGCGGGTCGGGGGTAGGGATCCCACTACCGACCTTCGATGGGGCTCCATTGGTGCCAGCGCTGAGGGTCAGGAGTTTGGGAGTGCTCCTGGATGCTGCCTTAACAATGGAGGCCCGGGTAGCAGCCACTGCCAAGGCAGCCTTTTACCATCTACGGCTGATCAGGCAGCTGGTTCCCTTCTTCGAATGCAATGACCTCACCACGGTGATCCATGCTATGGTCACTTCGAGATTTGACTATTACAACGCTCTCTACATGGGGCTGCCCTTGTCCCAAATTCGGAAGCTGCAGCTAGTGCAAAATGCAGCTTCCAGGCTGTTGATGGGTCTCTCTATACGAGAGCACATCTGGCCTGTGCTGAAAGCATTGCACTGGCTACCAACAGGATACCGGATTCACTTCAAGGTGCTGGTTTCAATTTTTAAAGACCTATATGGTCAAGGACCTGTCTACCTAAGGGACTGCCTTTCCCCATATGTCCCCCAGAGAGCACTGAAGTCAGGACTGCAAAATCGCCTGACTCTCCCTGGTCCAAAAGACGTCAGACCGGCCATAACCAGAGCTAGGACCTTCTCAGTGGCGGCTCCACACTGGCGAATGAGCTCACGGAAGACATCAGGGCCCTGCGGGACATTTTACAGTTCCGCAGGGCCTGCAAATTGGACCTCTTGCACCAGGCTTTGACTAGGAGCCACCACTGATGAATGAGCACTAAGAACAATTATGGATGCTGGTCTGGTTACACCGGATAACTGTACAGCAAACGCCATCTATTCCGACTTGCACTTTACTTGCATGCTGTTTTATGTGGAATATGATGGTACGCCACCTTGAGTCTGCCTGTTTTATTGCATTTTAACTTGTTGTATGCCGCCTTGAGTTTCCCTGGGCAGGCAAGGCAGGATATAAATCGAAAATAATAATTAAATGAATCCCCTTAAATACAAATCTCTTAATTTTCAGCCCACTCAGTCACAGTGGGGAGAGTTCAAAGAGCCCACAAAGCACAGAAAACTCTTCCTTAGCCAAGTTTTGTTTTCCCTGATTCATAAAGAAAGACTTAATCTAGGGATGCCAACTACCTGGAGGGAAAAAGTATCCATTTAACAGAGGCTTCACAGGATGCTGTTTATCTTTTCAGATACCCGATTCCACGCACATTAAGCCTCTGGGAACTAGAGAGGATATTTTTTCCCCTTTGGGCCTCTTATCAAGCCTAATGCATAGACCTCTCCAAAATAAAGTGAGGAGGCAGAAAGAGAATTTTCTCGGTGTCATAACAGCCCAATCTCAATGGAGGAATTCAAGGAGGGGCTCTGAGGAGGAAGATGTGGGGGGAGCACACCTTGGCCCACGGCTTAGTCCAGGTACTTTCCAGCACATGCAGAGGTGGTGGCGTTCAGAGCAGGAAGAGGGAATCCTACTTCTCCCTCCTGATTCTCTCTGTGAGAAACTAAAGGTGGGGTGGGAAGGACAACTTGGATTGGGGAATTTGTGCCCCACAAGGTTCACCTGGCAACTCCATGGATGTCCATGTCCACAATACTGGTTGTTGTTGTGTGTGTGGGGGTCTGACCCCATAGAACGTATTAAGTTATTGAGTTAGGAGACACAACCTTTTCACTTTCAACTCAAATTAATCCTACTCCCAGATTGCTTTGGGTTTCAAAGTGATGAGACCCCGCAAAAGCTCACAGCAGGCTGGACTGGGGAGAAATTAGGGTTGAGAGATGCCTCTCTATAGCTGCTTGTCAGATAAAAAATCTTAGTGAATTAAGGACGCCGGCTGGTGACACTATGGTTATACCAGTAGGAGGGAGGCTGTGGACATCTGTTACCCTCTCAACTTGTCTGTTGCTTCATACAGTTTGGGAAAGGAACTGTTTTTGCCGATTTTGAAGATGCCAGAACTAGAATGGCAGATAACCTGAAGTAACAAGCTTCACAGAGAAGGGGGGAAACTAAAAAGGCCTTCGTGTAACTACATTCTCAGCCTTTCTGAACATCCAGTGCTAGGGCATTCGAAGAACCTCATCAGAACCAGCTATAGGAAAGTTTCACCCTTGTATGGATTCTGTGAGGAAATTGAAGATTGGATCTGTGCCTCAACCTCTGCCCACACTCTGAGCATTGAGAAGGTTCCTTCCCTGAGACGACTCCTCGATGCTAAAGGAGAGATTAGTTGATTCTTCATCCATAAGAGCCCTTTACCATTCCTTGCTTTCTTCCCTGAGGGATCTTTCTAATTTTTTGAATATGGATAAACCTCTTTCCACATTCTGAGTATTTATAACATTTCTTCCCGGTTAGTGTAAAGTTTCTGTGTAGATTCAAGTGTCTTACAGCAGTTTATATATTTTCAATACTTTCTAGGGTCTGTGATTGTCTTTTAGGTGTGAAATAGGAGAAAAGCTCTTTTCAGGGCTAAGCAGTTACATTATTTCTCCTTCTTTGGGTACTTAGATGTCGTTGAAGAGTGCCATTCCGACTGAAGCTCTTTCCACACTCTGTGCATTCAAAAGGTTTTTCCCTTGTGTGGGTTCTCTGATGACGCTAAAAATTGCTATTGTGACTGAATCTCTTTC
>NW_015177655.1:0-2793 GCF_001447785.1 Gekko japonicus
CGGTCAAGCACAAGCCCATAGCTTCGTACCTACAGAACAATAGCGGAGCGGATCCTAGCCCGCACCCAACCAGAGGGCCAGGTCCGCGGCCGAGAGCCAATGGGACTCTCGGCCACTGGACATAACCTATAGGGTCACTAGGGGGTGTGTTCTGGTGGTGGGTCTCTGGACATATATACCGGCCTGCGTGCCGGGAATCCTTGTCTTGTTCTTCACTAAATAAAGTACTCTTGCTGAAATCACTCCACGTTTCTGAGTACTTTTCACTGGCGACGAGGGTGGGATTCATCCCTTCCTGAACAGACCCGGAGGAGACCCTGCAGCACCGAGCACCGATCACCACCACAGCCGCCTGCCGCCGCCGGGATCATCGCTCCATCGCTCAACACCTCGCTCCGTCAAACCTCGGCCACGTAGCGCCACGCCGTTCACCACGCTTCCCCAACGCTGAGCACGGAAACCGCTCGTCTCGCCACCCGAACTTCGCGACCAACTCGCCCTTCACCACGCCGCCTTGCAGCCCGCTCGACTCTGCCACAAGCGCCATTTTCCGCAAACTCCCGGAGCTCACAAGTGTAAAGCAAACAAGCGCAAACGTCGGAATGTCTACTGCATCCAATGCCTCATCCTCGGGAGCCGCCGCCGCCGCTGGGACCTTCCACGAGGGTATCGCGGCCTTCGACTTGGCACACCCCGAGAGATGGACCACGTGGGTAATGATCCTGAAGAATTACCTAACATGCTTGAGGGTTACCGACGCGGAAACAAAGAGGGCCCACCTTATACGCCTGTGCGGCATGGACACCCTCCTGCTGTTGCGGGGCCTGATTTCTCCCAAGGAGGTCGAGGAGGAAACCTTCGACGCCCTCATCGAGTCCCTCACGGCCCATCTGGCTCCCAAACCGACCAAGTACGCTGCGCGCATGGACTTTTGCGCAAAAGTCCAAACACCGGGGGAGAAGGCAGCGGATTTCCTGGCCAACCTTCGGCAGGCCGCCACGCTATGTGAGTTCCCCAGCCTGGAGGACACATTGTTGACCCAGTTCCTCGTGGGTCTGCGGGATACAAAGCTGAGAAGACGCCTGATCAGGGAAGACGACCTTACGGTGGCCAAAGCCCTAAAGGCCGCAGCGGCCTACGAAACGGCACACCCCGACCGCATCCAGGTCCATCGCACCCAATCCCAGGCAGAGTCAGCCGACTCGGAGGAGGACGAAGTTCAACAACTCCAGCACAAGCCCTCGCAATCGCATCGATCTAGAGGAGCCCAGCCGGTGAGGTCTTCGGAGCCCGCTCTACATTGTGTAAGCTGCGGAGAAGCGCATGAGCGCCGGACCTGCCGTTTCTGAGACGCCACCTGCCGGGCGTGCAATAAACAGGGACACATTGCCAAGGTTTGCCGCGGCCGCCGCCAGCAAGGCAGGAGACCGGTACATCTGACTGAGCCCATCCACACCGTTGACCTACACTCCATCGACCTACACACGGTCTCCAAGAAGCCCCAGCCCCAGGTAGGTGAAATGCTCCGAGACGGCCGAAACAAAATCCACGTTTCGGTCCGTATTGAGGGGTCCCCCTGTAGCATGGAGCTGGATACCGGCTCCGAGTTAACTATAATTTCAGAGGACACCCTGCAGAGGCTCTGTCCCGGAGGGGGGCCCCCTCTGCGAAAGCCACAATTTAAACTACAGGATTTTAATAAGAATCCAGTGGCTATACGGGGCTGGGGCAAATTCAAGGTGGAGTTTCAGGATTTTAACGGATATTTGGACATATTGGTGGTGGGGGGCCGGCTTTCAAGCCTCCTGGGTATGTCGTGGTTCAAGCCCCTGGGATTGACTATTGGGGGGATCCACCAACTACAAAAGGTGGACTTCATGGCGGTGTGTAATGAATTTCCCCGGGTTTTTGATGGGTCCCTAGGCAAATTCACAGGGGCCCCCATCTCCCTGGACCTGGACCCTACAGTCCGCCCCATATGGATCAAGGCCAGGAACCCGCCTATAACGATGAGGCCCAAAATAGAGGCGGAACTCGATAAGCTAGTGGCCCAAAGAGTACTGGAACCGGTGGCGTCTGCACGCTGGGAAACGCCCATAGTCACCCCGGTTAAGCCCAACGGGGATGTTCGGATTTGTGCGGACTACAACTGCACGTTAAACAAAGCACTGCAGGACCACGCGTACCCAGTACCGGTGGTCAGCCATGTGTTGGCAGCACTCGCGGGGGCTCGCATTTTTGGGAAGCTGGACTTGGCGCAAGCCTACCAGCAGCTGCTGGTGGACGCCGCCACCGCAGAAGCTCAGACGATCGCCACACACAGGGGGGCTTTCAGGGTCCACCGCCTCCAGTTCGGGGTTTCGGTGGCCCCGGGGATTTTCCAATCTTTCATGGACTCTCTCCTCAAAGGGATCCCTGGAGTCCAACCCTTTTTAGATGACGTCCTGATCGCCGCCCCCGATGCCGCGTCCTTTACCGACCGTCTCCGCGCAGTCCTGCAACGCTTCGATCACGCAGGGCTAAAAGTGAAGCGCGAAAAATGTCAGCTCGGCGTTCACAAGGTGGAGTTCCTCGGGTTCGAGGTCGACGCACAAGGCATCCACCCGACGACGGAAAAGACGGTGGCGATCTCGAACGCTCCAGCCCCCTCCTCAAAGACTGAACTGCAGGCCTTCCTAGGCCTCCTTAATTTCTACCACTCTTTTCTTCCCCTCAAAGCAGCGGTAGCGGAGTCCCTCCACCGGCTCCTCGACAAGGACGTGCTGTGGGTCTGGGGCCCAGCTCAACAGGCGG
>NW_015177656.1:0-3427 GCF_001447785.1 Gekko japonicus
GAGAATACTGAGTTTGACAGCAGATTACTGGGAGACTCAGAAAGGTGACCTGCTTGTGCTAACAAAGATCAAGAAAGAAAAGAATGGAGGCAATGGTACGATAGGTGGTATTGCTGTAGTTGGCTTGACTATGGCAGTATCTTTGTGATCTGCAACATTTTGCCTACCTGCAAAGGTAGCTTTAGCTAAAACTCAAAGTATGGGAAAGGTGTTCATTAAACATTTAACCTGTCAAGTGGTCATTTTCAGAGCATGCATAAAAAGACACTTCTGTTCCATTCCGTTCCTCGTCTCTTCCTTACAAACCAAAGTTTTTATTTTGTCTATAAGCACTGCTGACATATAGTCACTAAAATCTCAGTGCACCATAGCAATTGCAATTTTTAAAAGTTTTCAAAAAAGGGGAAATGGTGGAAATGGTGCATCCATGGACAGTTGAATCAGTCACAAATCATTCATAAATAAATGCAGCATTTTAAAAACAACTACCCTTCAGTATTAATTTAAGCAGTCCTTTTCAAAGCCAAAAGTTTGGATCAACAGTTTTTGTCCACACCCAACTGGTGGAGGGACCTTATGCAGACTTATCTAGCTGGCATTTGAGTTGTGAAGAGTGAAGTAGCAGACTAGGTGATCAACTAACATCTGACCACAGCGTTTGAATACAGTACATTAATGGTTGGACATGTTTGACATAAAATTAATGTCACACCTAGTCTGAACAACAGTTGAAAGATCAGCTGTTACTTCACAGCTCCTCTGCTTTATGATTATCCAAGCTGATGTCAAGGTAAAGTCTAGTATCCTCAGTGTTGTACAACACAAAAAGATATGCATTTAATAGGAATGTTATTTACTTCAACTGTTTCTCAATATTAACTGATCTCTCCTGTTCAGATCAGGCCTCCACAAAATAATGTAGCATTTAGGGGAAAAGATACAAACCAGTAACCCAGCACTGGAGGCCAAGATTGAGAAGATCTCCACAGCCACCATATATTTCCCTTTGCTGCTCAGATAAGCTGGGACAAATGATAACCAAACACTGCAAAACACCAGCATGCTGAAGGTAATGAACTTGGACTCATTAAAACCGTCTGGCAATTTCCTGGCTAGGAAAGCTACAGTCAAGCTAATAAGGGAGAGGAATCCCATGTATCCCAGTACAAAATAAAACATGATGACTGACCCTTCATTACATTCTGCTATGATTTCTTTTGTCAGTGTCTGCATATCAGAATCTGGAAAGGGTGGTGAGGTTCCTAGCCACACTGTACAAAGGGCTGCTTGAACAAGAGAACAGAAAAGCACACAGCAGGTCGTCATCCTTTTCCCCACCCATTTCCTCATATTGGACCCAGGTCTGGTGGCCATGAAAGCTACCACCACAGTGATGGTTTTGGCCAACACACAAGAAACAGCCACTGAAAAGATGATGCTGAACGTGGATTGTCGGAGGAAGCAGGTTACCTTGTTTGGTTGTCCGAGGAATAGCAAGGAACAGAGGAAGCAGAGTGTAAGGGATACAAGGAGGGTATAGGTGATGTCCAAGTTGTTGGCTTTGACTATGGGCGTATCTTTGTGTCTAATAAAAATTCCTAGAGCCAAAGATGTGATCAGGGAAAAAGAAAGAGCAACAGCAGTCAAACTGATCCCTAAAGGTTCTTCATAAGACAGAAAGCTTATAATCTTGGGCATACACTGATTATGGTCCATGCTTGGGTATTGATCTTCTGGACACGTGACACAGTCATCCATATCTGAAAAAAGAGAAGTGGGTCCCATCTCAGTTCCTGCATAAATCGATCATCAACACAGACTAGATCCCATTTGAATACACTAACATGATTGTTTCTGCCATCTCTATGTAATACCATTATTATT
Organism: Gekko japonicus; assembly: GCF_001447785.1. Lineage (NCBI taxonomy): Eukaryota > Metazoa > Chordata > Lepidosauria > Squamata > Gekkonidae > Gekko > Gekko japonicus. The sequence continues at coordinate 1,885 of NW_015177656.1, forward strand.
AGTTTGCTGTTTGTTTTCACTAGCACTTCATAATAGCTTGGATTTTTTATAACTGTTTTAGAATTGTTATTTTATCTGTCTGACTTTTATGTAAGCCGACCTGAGCCTGCTCCACCGGGAAGGGAGGGGTTTAAATTGAATAAATAAATAAAATAAATTTACAGGTGATTTTTCTCTGATTCTAATGGCTACATTCAATGTTGGAACTATTGAGTGCGTGTATATATCTATCATCATTTGGTGTAGTGGTTAAGTGCATGGACTCTAATCTGGGAGAACCGGGTTTGATTCCCCACTCCTCCACTTGCACCTGCTGATGTGACCTTGGGTCAGTCACAAGCTCTGGCAAGAGCTGTCCTTGAAAAAGAGCAGTTTGTGTCGCAATTTGTAGTAGAAAAAGGGGGGAAAAGATGCCTATTCTAAATCCTATAATATATTACAAGTGGCAAGCTCATCCAGCTGTATGTGTTTGCAAGTACGAGATCATGGGTGTCTTCCTGGCTTCCTTGGAGAGGAGAGATATGCAGAAGCATCTTGCCTCTTGAAAAAGCATGAGGGAAGAGAAGAAAGGTACAGAAAGAGAAGGGGGAATCAGAGAGAAGCTTCTAGTATAGACAAAGAGACACATACTTTGGTTCGATTACAAAGGGAAATATAGCACTCCATTGTGATGAGTTCTATAGGACATTTCAGTTGTAATGCTGCAATTCAGACTCCTTTCTCTGCTTGTTTATACCTAAATAAAGGCTGCAACTTTCAGTTTTGTTTATGCTCCTGTATTAGCAGCAAGTAGCTCTCTCGTATTCTTAGTGTCCTGCATTTTGATGGTGATATAAATTTAGAAATATACCTTAGTGCCCATAGATGGATTCATTCATTCATTCAGTCACTCAGTCACTCAGTCAGTAATTATTCATTAATATATTTAGATAACACCTTTACTTGTGATTCAAGATGGATTAACTGATAGAAGGAACTCCTGGTATACCTGTAGACCCAAGAGCCAAGCCAGATCCAGAATTATGTACTGATAGTTAACTGAGCTTTATAGAGAAACAACCCATCCCAATTCTGTCCATCGACCAACTATATCTCCAAAAAAAACCATAGCTTCTTTCTTCCCACTGTCTTCCCACTTCTGGGTTGGTTTTTTTTGTTGTTTTTTTTCTTAGCAGAAACCACTGCTTTAATAAGTTCAGTTAAGCATTCCCATTACTTTCTTCAGGAATGGATGAAAGTGCTATCAGAATTGTCAGGTTATAAATGACACTCTGCCAAATCTACAGATAACCTCACTTGCCAGATCACCAGGGAAATCACCCTGCCAAAAAATGTCTCAAGGCCTCTGGGGTCTTTGGATTTCAGGAACATTCTGGAACCACCAATGAGTATATAAGAATATATTTGTGTGCTGTCACTTGTATTTACTGTATCATTTAAGTAATGAAACATAAAGAAAAGAAAAGCAATGTGTTTTCTAAATGTTCTGGCAGATGGTTTGTTCATCAAAGTAGTACAAGTACAAGGTCACAAAATGCTCTTT
>NW_015177657.1:0-2806 GCF_001447785.1 Gekko japonicus
GAATATGAGACAGTGCAATAAGACAGCATTGATTAACCAACGAACACTGTCGTAGTACTAGGAATAATATGCTGAATTATTCTCAACATCACTACTGTCATTTGTACTTCACAGAGGCAGGGCTGGTCTTAGTATGAAACAAGGGGAAATATTCACTTCAGGCAGCAGGTTTTTGAGAGGAAGTTGTTAGGGGGGGAAATTTGGATCCCAGGCCTACACCTGAGGACCCAGCCCCTCTTAAATTGGATGGGCCAGGTGCAGTGCTCCCTCTAAGCTGTGGAGTCTTGTGAACAAAAATTCTACTTTGTGAGCTGCTGGCATTAAAGTTGTGGGTGAGCGGTTTGGCTCCTGCATAAATTAGTTTGCTCTGGAGCCCTCCTTCCTGAGCGGAGACAAAAACGAGTGAGCCAGAGGCTAAAAAACTGTGAGCTAGCTCACACTCACTCAGCTTAGAGGGAACACTGGTCGCCATAAGGCAGTGGGCGCGACTTGATAGTGTCTTCCACCACCAAAGTGTTGTTGGACCGTTGCTTCGGGATTTCTTTTTTGAGCCAACAAACTCCCTATGAATGTCATGAGTGCACCAATTCCCCTTAATGGCATCATAAAACAATAAACTTTGCCCACCAACTGAGCAGGAGAGATATAAACACTGTGATTTCTGGACTTCCGGTATGGCGTGACGACGGGCGGGAGCTCGGGCTTGAGCTCCGAGCCGCCTGTGCCCTTTCGTGCTTTTTCGAGCCCCCCAGCGATGGGGGAGCCTGACCTGCAAGCTCGGGAAGAGACTGCAGAAGCAGAGGGCTTATTGCTGGCCCTCCCCGAACTTTGGCAAAGCGGGGAGGTGTTCCAGAATTGCCCTGAAGCGGGAATGGGAGAAGGCGAAGAACATGGCTGCCGTGTTCTTCAGAGTTGCTGCCACCTGGACTGTTTTTAAAAACTCTGTTTGTGTTGAGAAGGTACTTCGCAGCGACAATCTGATATGCTTATGAGGAATGCCCCGGAGAAAGATTACACCTTTTGAAGAAGATTCGGCCGTGATAAATTTTTGTGTGGAACTGTGAGTAAGGAGCTAAACGGGGGTAAGACTTTTTGTTATGAGTTCCAATACCCTTTAAGAAACAGGTCATAAACCTGCTTGGGAGTGTGAGAGAAATGTTTTGTGGAAAGGAGGCTATAGAATGGGAAGATATCATGGAAGGAGAATTTTCGTGGGAGGAATTTAAAAAATTTTTGGCGGAGGAAGTTAAGCGGACATTCACAGCGACTTGTGAGAAGGTTCTGAGAGATGTTGTAAAAGAGGTGCTGGAGGTGAAAGGAAACAAGGAAGAAGGATATGAAATGAGAGGACAAGAGGAAGGGCTGGAGATAGAGAAAGAGAGAGAATTACAGACTATTAAGCTATCTCTGGCAGAGGAAGAAAGGCAGGAAGCAGACACCTTTAAGGATGTTTTGAAGATCCAAAGGAAGCCCAAGTTAAAAGTAAGAAAAAAAAGATCGTTATTAGACTTGATTAGGAAAAAAAGGAAGAAGGTCATCAGAGGGAAGAAAGTAAAGAGAGGAGTAAAGAACTTCAAGAAGGCAGAGCAAACAATTACTGGGAATAATGGAGGGGACAAATTGGAAACGGAAACGGAAATACACGAGTACTAGGACAGAAGGCACAGGGAAGAAAATGGAGAAAATCAAGACAGAAAGGAGTTGGACTATCATGAGGATTGTGTTTGTAAAGCAGCAAATCGGTTTCTCTTCTTTGTTACGTCTCTCTCCTTCCTGTATATTGCAATTGAGAATCTTAGAAGAACAACTGAAAGGAGATTGTAGAGTACAGGTAATATGGTATGGATAATTGTGCTATGAACTACTTGGAGATGAATTTTGCCATTGGTGTTTGGAACTCTAGATCATAATGAAGGTTGATGGGGTGATTGTAAATTTTTAACATTTGTTTTTCTTATTATAATTAAACCTGGAATGAAATTTTTATGGATGGAAAGGGAAATGGAAAATATTTGGCCTTAAGATATAAATTAAATTCAGTGAGGGAAATCTATTTTGGCTTTGTCTATATAGACCAGTAAAGGGTAATAAATTAAGTGTTGAAGGAAGGATGGGAGACTACAAAGGGTGTAGTGGAAATTTTGTTTTGAAACTTTGCTTTGGTCAAATCCAAAGGATTATCTGTTTGTTAATTTGAAATGAATTTTGGTGCTGGTAGATAGTAGTGGGGAGTTAAAAATTGTGTATTTGAAATTTAGATTTGATGATGTTAAATGTAAAGCTATGGTTTATGATTAGGATGATGTTCGTATTAGTTTAAATTTTTTGGTATATATGATTGGGAAGAGGCAGGAGAACCTAGGGATATAAGGAAAAATTATTGTTGGAGAATAGGGCTACATAGGAATTTTGATATTTTGGTTATGATTATATTATTAATTATATTATTAAGATTTGTGAATCAATTCCGTAATAGTAATCGATATGAGATTTGATAGTTAAGAATTTCTGAAAGGCCTCCATCTCTAAAGTCTTTAAATGAGAGTGATTAATAGGAAAATAGTAGATGAATTTATAAAAAGGAGTATTGATGCTTAGATGGGGAAAGGAAACAATGAAATATGGATAAGATAATTTGTACAAAATATGTTGTGAGAAAGATGAGTGTTATAATGTGAGATAGCAAAAACTAAATTTGGATTATACATAAAGAAAATATTTTTTGATCAACGGGATGTATCAAGAAAGGATATGGTTGTTGTAATGAGGATATCTTTTGGTCAATGTGAAGTATCTTGAAAGGATA
>NW_015177658.1:0-2705 GCF_001447785.1 Gekko japonicus
ATAAATCTTCATTGATGTAATAATCTATACAGTGAAAATTATATATGAGCTAAACTTTATAAATTGACAATGATCATTTAAACCTGAAAATAATTAAACCTACAAACAGGCTTGGCATAGAATTTCCAATATTTCAGGATGTATGTGTCATCAACCAGCAACTGAAGTCAAATGACACATTTGTCGTAATAAGGTCAGCTCTTTAATGAAATGAAAGGATGATGCAATACCTCCTGTGTGTAATGTAGTTCTGCTTCCAAAGGAGCAAGGAAGAGGAAAGGGGGGGGAGAAAGAAGGGGGGGAGAAAGAAGGGGGGGGATCAAAACGTCAAAGGATCAGTACTGCCCATCAGACAACAGCAGGCACTTAGCCACCGAAACCACGCATATGCAGACACAGTGAGTCCAGTCCACTTCTTCATTCAGTCTCATTAGGTGTCAATGTCTGAAGATGGTGAATCCAAAATACTTTTCGTCTGCGCATCCACCATGCTCTATGTGCATCCTGTCTGTGCAATCTCCCCCTCCACCCCACGCCCCCGCACATACTGGTTTATATGCTCAGGCTAAAGGCCATGTGACAATTCCAGTCAGTATGAGGTTGCCAGCCCAAATAATAGAAGCAGCACAGGTAACTTTAAAGAAATGAATGTCCTCAATGGCTGTTGCTAGGCAGCCACACAGTATTGCTAGCCATCAAGTGTTGGTTTCCTCACCCTGGGTGGTGTCTGATAACCTCAAGTTGTTGGAGTTTTTTCAACTGAAGACTAAACACCTGCATGTCTGAGTACATCTATGTATGATTTCAAGTTGGGAGCTTTAATTTTTTTAAATAAAATTACCTGTTGTTGTAGGTTTTTTTAAATGTTGGTTTCTGTTAGTAAAAGGTGGAGAGGGTTCTTTCCAGGGCCATTTTGGACTTTTGAGGGCCAGGACTCATTAGGGCCTCATGAATCCTCATTTGGACTCATTAGGGCCAGGTCCACCAGCAGCGAGGATTGCCATTTGCCCAGTGTGGGTGGGAAATCCCCAATTTTGTGGGCCCCTGCTACCAGCCAGCTGGTAGGTGGGAGGGAATCCCCCTAAACAGTGACATACCTGTGTCACCCAGAAGTGATGTTGGCACACTGGCGAAGTTGGGGGGTGATACTCTGGATTTTGGGCAGAACTCTATGGTTTGATGCCAATTTTACCATAGAGTTTTGCCCAAACTCCAGAGCATTGCCCTCCGACATCGATGCTGAGAGAGAGAAGGAAAGTTACAGGTGAGTAGATAAAGGTAACTTGGCTGGTGGGTGGGAAGAAGAAAAGGGGGAGAGGTTATAGAGGCTTTCAGGAAATAGTGGGGATGGGAAAATGAGTTGCCCCCCCCCCCTGAAAGTCCTTGCAGGTTCCATGCTTGTTACCACTGATTTGCAGACTGCAGAGATCAGTTACTTTGGAGGAAATGGGTTCAGGTGGGGAGCCGTCTGGGTCTGAAGCAGCAGAACAAAGTTTGAGTCCAGTGGAACCTTTAAGACTAACAGGGTTCTCAGCTCTGGGTTGAGAAATACCTGGAGGTTTTGGGAGTGGAGCCTGGGGAGGGCAGGGTTTGGAGAGGGGAGGAGCCACAGCAGGGTATAGTGCCACAGAGTCCACCCTTCAAAGCAGCCATTTTCTCCAGGGGAACTGATCTTGATCATCTGGGCATCAATTGTAATTGTTGGAGCTCTCCAGGTGCCACCTGGAGGTTGGCAACCCTGAGGCCAAAAAGTTTTATTTAAGGCATAAGCAAGATAGGACCCGGCAACCCTATGGGTTAATGCCTATTCAATGGGGTTCAGGATAGGGCTGCAGGAGGGTTGTGGCCTCCTCTACTTACAGGTAGTTCATACCATAAGAGTTCCTGGTGATTCCTAAAACTAACCCTAAGTGAAAAGGGTAGCTCTAGCCATTACCGGAAACTCTATGGTAAAGCCAGAAGACCTTGAGTGTCTGGCAATTCCTAGCTCTTCACCTCTGGGTAGTTCTAGGAATCAGCAGGAGCTCTGTGGTAATACCTTCCAGAAGCAGGCAATGAGACCTGGGGGCAGGGAATCCCTCTCCATCACCAGGGGCTTGGTTGGCAGCTCTAGTTCAGGGACACCTGGTTCTTTTTCCCATTCAAATAGCAACACGAGCATTAACCTGAGCCTGTGCATTGGATGGACTCCTATGTCGGGGATTTATCTTTTTACATATTGCCACCAAGGGACATTTAAAAGGGAAACTCTCAGCCTACCGGCCCAACTCATTGCACCATAACAATGCAGTCGAAAGTTGGAGTTCAATGATGTGTTGAACTGCACATGTGTATCGGAACTGTTACTGAATTACTACTGTTTTAATTGTTTTGCACCAGTTTGATATTGTTGTGTATTAAAATGTTCACAGCCCTGAGCCCCGTGTGCAGGGGAGGGTGGTCTACAAATCAAACAAATGAATGAATAAATAAAAATAAACAACCGCATCGCCCACCTCACCACATGCTGAACTCTGCACAGACTTGCTCAGCACTCACTTTTTGAACACACCAAGTGGTTGTATGGATTTGGGGGGGGTTGGTTGGGTGGGGAGATGTGAAAAGCTTTATTCAGGGCTTCCATGCTTCTAACATCTTCATGGCTGGTAGAAATCTATTAGGTGGAGTCAGGGGTCATTTGTAGAAAAAGGGGTGCAGGAGCTCAT
>NW_015177659.1:0-2575 GCF_001447785.1 Gekko japonicus
AATAAATAAATAAAATAAAAATAAAATAATTCCAGGGGATCTCCAGATCTCCCACTGGCAGGCTGGCATCTCTAGGGCCTTAAGATCCCCGGTTCCAATTTTGCACCAGTCACCTGAGGTCTTAGGCAAAGCCAACGTTTTCTCTGGCTGTAGTCACACACACTAAATAACACACTTTCAATCCACGTTCAGTGCACTTTCCAACTGGGTTTTGCCAGTTCACACAGTAAAATCCAGTTGGAAAGTGCACCGAAAGAGGAGTGAAAGCGGATTATTTATTGTGTGTGACCACAGCCAACATCTCAGTATGGGTTACTTTACAGGGTTGGGGGATGTATTACTGAGATAACATACGGGAGGGAGGAACTGTGCTTCGTACACCCATAAAAATATCAAATAATATTTATGGGTTTTTTAAAAATTAGCTGAGCACACGTTCTAATGATACCATCTGTACACCCAACATGGCCGCCAAAGCCTTTTCCCTCCTTGCCAGCTCTTGTGTGTGCGAGTCGAACCTCCCAGACTCTGGCTTCTGCGATTTTCTGTGTGGCTCTTTGTCCTTTCCTCCCTTTCTACTACTGTCAGAAGGGTGGGACAAAATTTAGCGCCTCTACTCACCTCACTTCCCATTTTAGCAACCAACATGGCCGCCAAAGCCCTTTTCCTCCTTGCCAGGTCTTTGGTTCGCGAGTCGAACATCCCATACTCTGGCTTCTGTGATTTACTGTGTGGCTTTTTGTCCTTTCCTTCCTTTCTACTACTGGTCAGAAGGTGGGACAACATTTAGCGCCTCTACTCTCCTCAGTTCACATTTTCGCAACCAACATGGCTGCCGAAACCAGCAATCAAATAAGCAACGACATCACTTTTTGGTTTGCGAGTTGAACTTCCCAGACTCTGGCTTCTGCGATTTTCTGTGTGGCTCTTTGTCTATTTCTCCCTTTCTACTACTGCTCAGGAAGTGGGGCAAAATTTAGTGCCTCTACTCTCCTCAGTTCACATTTTAGGTCACGGCTGAAGGAAACCAAACAAACGGTTATCTTTGCCTTCTCTGTCTGGGATTTTCTCAGCTGACTGATCCCCATGAACTGGAGTGGTTTCCCCTGACAATTCTGTTATTTATTTAATCCATTTATTTATTTAATACATTTGCTCCCTACCTTTCTCTCCATAGCTGAACCCAAAGCAGCCTCCATCATTCTCTTCTCCATTTTATCCTCACAACAAGCCTGTGAGGTAGGCCAGGCAGAGAGAGTATGACTGGACCAAGGTCACCCCGTGAGCTTCCCTGGCATGAGCGGGGATTCGAACCTGAGTCTCCCAGATTCTCGCCTGATGTTCCTACTCACTACACCGCGCTGGCTCTCAGTATAGTGGGGTAGCAGAGGGGTGCCCCACTTTGCCTTGGGCAAACCTTGCTTCCTTGGCTTGTGCATCCGTAAGAACTGTGTGACTCTCATTATTTATGTGGGAAATGCATACACCACTTCTCCAGAGGCGGCTCACAAAGGAAAAACTCCACAAATTACAATAATAAGAAGCATAAAAATGATAGATGTCAAAACCAGCAATCAAATAAGCAACGACATCACTTAGAGATATAATAACAACCTAACTGTGCCATCCTAAGCAAAGTTACACGCTCTAAGCCTGCTGAATTCAATGGACTTAGAGGTGTGTAACTCCACATAGGATGGAACTATAAGAGCTGGATGCGAGTAGCATTTCTCAGTCTCCCTCCCCTCTGCTGCTAGAAGCAAGCTATAAAAACAGCAGCTAAAAGGATGCAGCTCCATAGTTAAGAGCCTGGGGAAAGGAACTGGTCAGGTCAGGTGCCTCCAAGACGCTAAGGCTGGCGCCAAGTGAGGGGAGGCTACTCCATGGGTCCCACCAGTGAAAAGGCCCTGTCTCTGGTTTTGACATGTCTTGGCCCTGCATATTGGGGGCAGGGGGAAAGAGGTGTTTCATGCAGAAGTTCAACAGGTACAGCATGGCACTGTAGCAATGGGGTGAAAACCCCCCCCCGCAGAATGTTCGCTTGCCTTGGCAGAGAAATAGGGCTAGCTTGAGTAAAAGGACTATATTTTTAAAAAATTCATGAACTTAAGGGTAGCACAGGAATCTGGGCACAGAGAACCAGGAGGTGGAGGTCCCTGGAAGCGTCAGCGCCTCAAGGGAAGGCTTTGCCATTTTATGTTATTTCATCAGCAAACGCACTGTGAACATTGATGGGGTTAGACGACTGACAGCCTGATTGATTGTGTATTTATAACTATATTTTGCCGCAAGGCACTCGGGGCAACAGGTGTCAATTAAAAATCCGAAAAGCAACAAAACAGCAGTGTGTGTGTTTTTTTTTTTAACGGCTAAGAAATGCAAGGAGCAAAAAAACAGAACTGTCAGTTTATTTAGATTATTTGAGATGAAGATTGGTACGGGGGAAGACTCAGGACGAGGTCTTTGGGGTTAATCAAGGGGCAACGCTTTTGCCTGGCTTCTACAGCAGAGCTGGCCTCAAGGCAGAGCTGGCCTGTTAGAGGCCCCCCCCCCACCAACGTAGAAACTGAAAACA
>NW_015177660.1:0-3201 GCF_001447785.1 Gekko japonicus
AATTTTTTATGGAAGATTTGAAATCACAAGGACTGTGCTCAAGGGGAAGGGGAGGCTTTAATTGAAAGGGACGTATGATAAGCTGTTCACAGCTAAGTGTTTGGGTCACCGTGTGATCTACATGTGACAAAATGTGAATATGTGCAAAGGGGGCTCCCGCCCCCCCCATCTTCCCTCCAGAGACTGACCCAGACACCCAAACATCACACGCTGTATAGCAGATTTGGATACTACTGTTCAGTTAACACTACATTAAGTGAGGCATTCTCCTTGTGTTTCTTCTTCCGACTTAGCTCTGTGACGTTGAAAAATTCCTAATACGAATACCGGGAAAATACAGATTTTTTCAAAATCCCAAGATAAACTCAAAAAGAAGGCTGAGGGTATTTTGGGACTCTGGCTGAAATTTCAGGGCTCCCCCTCTCAATCTCTTCCAGTCTTTACATGTCACTCATGGCCTACCTCTTTCTGTGCAGGTTTCCCGGGCCTAGAAGGGTCTCCAGGCCGGACACAGAAGCCTGAACATCTCACAGCGCCTCCTGGGGAAATGGGACTGCCAGGAATTGATGGCATCCCTGCTGCTAATGGGGATCCCGGGTTTCAGGGATTACCTGGAACACAAGGTAAAAAGGGAGCCTCACGTGGCATGCCCTCAGGTATGAAGCAATGGAAGGGCGAGGACCAGTGTTTAGAGGCAGTTCTTTGAGGAGTTGTGTCTTCTAAGCTGTGTAGTTCAATCTTCGTCATGAGGACCAAATGTTAGGTGCATCCGTGGTCCTAGGAGGCAAAAGCCACAGCCTTTAAAAAAAATTATTATTTATTTATTTTTCTATTTATACCCCGCCCTCCCCGCGAGCGGGCTCAAGGCGGGCTCAAGAGAGCACAAGTGCCCACGCATAAAAACAAGATAAAACAATAAAACCATGAATATCAACAAAAATGAAGTGCTCAGTAGAACCAAGATGGTCTCCGAATAAATTACAAGATGATATCGGTCTTCCATTGGAGGTAGTATTGTCCTGTAGTTGGAACATAGCCAGTCCAGTGGTACCAGCGCTACACAATGTTATGGCAGATCTTCCGAGGGCTGTCCCCCTGGTCCCGTTGTTACCCACGCCGATGGTAGTGGTGGCTCCTAATTGAAAGCCTGGCGGAAGAGCTCCGTCTTGCAGCCCTTGCGGAAATGCATAAGGTCCTGCAGGGCCCTGATCTCCTCCGGGAGCTCATTCCACCAGGTAGGAGCCACCACTGAAAAGGATCTGGCCCTGGTCGTAGCCTTTGGCTTCTTGGCGGGGGGACGGTATCAGATCCAGGTTGTCAATTGCCAGTAGAGAAAGAGAAGGTCCAAGGCCCAAGCCCTAATAATCTCCAGTTAAAGACTCTTAGGTGGCCAGTGTTGGAAGCAGAGGTCATTTCAGGGGGGAACGCGGGGGATCGCAGTTCCCCCGGGTGAGGTACAGGGGGCGGGGCACATGATGAAGCCCCGCCCCCTGCTTCCGGCCGCCCCGCTTCCGGCCCTCATTCAGCCAGGAGGAGGCAGGAGAAGAGGGAGGGTAAGTTGCTTCCTCCGCCTCTCCCCACCCCTGCCTGCCTGGGGTCAGGGAGGGCCTTCGCGGGGCTTCCTTGCACTCCTGCCGGCCTTGCAGGTCCACCACCGGGCCCCTCATGGGGCTCGGCAGTGGAGCTGCAAGGCTGGCAGCGGCGGCTGGGACCGTTGGGAGCGGGGTGGGTGGCCTTAATACACACTTCCGGTGATGTCAGGGGGTGTGGCCTTATGACACACTTCTGGTGATGTCAGGGGGTGTGGCATATGCTAATGAGTTATGCTAATGAGTTCCCCTAGCTCTTTTTCTACGAAATGACCCCTGGTTGGAAGAGACTTTTGTTTGCTTTGAGGGAAAAGGCCGAAATCTTGCTGAAATTCATGGCAGGTGGGGCAGCAGTAATAGGACATCCAAAACCTTGGATATACACCAACCAAGACTGGTTAGATGTTTTAACGTTCTGATCTGACCTAGACTTACCTGGTATCGCAAACTTCAGGGGTTTCTAACAAGCTGAAATTCACGGTTTGCCAACAGGGGGATATCCTGAGAAATTGGATCACTGTTTTTAATCTCTCACAAACCGACGGGCAGACCAATTTTGGCTATGGAAAAAATGCCCTCCGAGTTGTGTGCGACTCTTCATGGGCCCAGTGACTGTTTTAGAAGCCCTACCAATGTTCCCTCTAAGCTGTAGAGCTGGTTAGCAAAAATTCTACTTTGTGAGCTGCTGGCATTAAAGCTGTGAGTGAGTGATTTGGCTGCTGCATAAATTAGTTTGCTCTGGAGCCATCTTTCCTGAGTTAAAACAAAAATCTGTGAGCTGGAGGCTAAAAAACTGTGAGCTAGCTCACACTAACTCAGCTTAGAGGGAACACTGGTCACAAGTTCTGGGGGGGCACTGTTGCATCCAACTGTGTTGCAGCTGAAATGGCTGGGTGTCAGCCACTTGGGCCTAGTAGGCACGACAACGGTTGTTCTGGGGATGAAGAGGGCAATATCAGAATGAAAATTTAAACAACGGTCATTATTAATCAACAGGTCCAAAAGGGAAAGCAGGCAGACCTGGCCAGATGGGAAACAGTGGGTTCCCTGGGACAACTGGTATGGTAGGAGACCCTGGGACTCAAGGAAGTCCGGGGCTACAGGGACCAGAAGGTGAGTGCTGTTGACATTGTTGTGTCTTGCCACTGACATGTAATGTAAAGCTTGAAACCTCAGCCGGATTGTATTCTGGAACAACACCATTGGCTGAAGCATGTACAGTAAACAATGAAATGTAAGAGTCTGTGCTGGAGGGAAGACGAATGATTGGAAGTTATCCATGTATTGTGATTGGATGTTAACTGTGTGAGGGCGTGGCTACCCCAGCCTGGGAAGAGTTTAAAAGGAGCCAAGCGCCACTGTTGTTTTGTGGTGTGTCGTCTGTTGCTGTGTGATCTTTGGACGTTCTCGTTCTCAAATAAAGCTGATTCACTTTGTTACTTACTTCGTTGTTGAGTCGCATACTTAACAGACGTGACCTAATATTACCTCGCCCTGGCCTGTATGCCCCAGACTAGACCAATCTCGTCAGAGCTCGGAAGCTAAGCGGGGCGGGCCCTGGTTAGTTCTCGGATGGGAGACCCCCGAGAAAGTCCAGGGTTGCTACGCAGAG
>NW_015177661.1:0-2218 GCF_001447785.1 Gekko japonicus
TGCAGCCGTCAACGTCCTTCCTAGGTATGGCAGACGTTTCAAAGCATTCTTCCTCGGTATACGGCTGAAAAATGGAACCTCGTTTCCATAGTAATCTAGGCACAGCTCATGTCTCAAATGGAATCTGTGGTGTCTACTGGTAACTTGTGAAATTTGTGGATTTTTTTGATGGTCTACCCTTACGGTTTGTATTTCTGTCTATCACACATACGCTTGGGTCCCTATCGTTTGGCTCATACTTGTGCATAAGGCATGTGTGCGTGGGAGGGAGAATACGATGCCTGTTGGTGTGAGTGGGATTGCTACTCCTGGTGGATCAGACGGGGGATTAAGGGTTCTTAGTTGCTGTTGGTCAGACATTTTATGCAAATCATTTAATGGAGAAATTTGCATATATATATAAAGGGTTTTTTTTAAAAAAAGCAAACCAGTGTGAGTTTCAGCACTGGCTCTGGTGTGTGTGTGTGTGTGTGTGTGTGTGTGTGTGTGTGTGGGTGTGTGTGGGTGTGGGTGTTGCAGACACAAAAAGATAAATTTGTCTGACTAAGCCCATGCCATGTGATGAAAATCAATACTTTCTGATGGAGGTATATGTTGTGTTGATATATTTCACCCTTTTAAAGATCCGGGGTATAAATGGAACAGCCTCTACGGGCCCCCCCAACACGTCCGTGCTGCCTCCATTTCCCTCTCTCTGTTATTCTTTAATTTTTCATGCCTGAACTGTGTCTCCCGCCCCACTGTCCATATATGCAAAAGCAATGCATTCAATCCCCCTAAGGTTTTGAAGAAATTGTAATTGGGTTGTGGTTTTTTTTGCAAACATGGGGCAATGCCCTGCTTATGCAAAACCCTAAATTGTTGGAGATTTACAAAATTATGCATGGGATAGAGAAGGTAGAGAAAGAAGTGCTCTTCTCCCTTTCTCACAGTACAGGAACTTCTGGATACTCAAGGAAATTAATGAGCAGAAGGTTTAGAAAAGATAAAAGGAAGCCCTTCTTCACCCAAAGAGCAATTAGCACGTGGAATTCACTGCCACAGGAAGCAGTGGTAGCTACAGGCATAGACAGCTTCAAGAGGGGATTGGAGGACTGGATGGGCCACTGGCCTGATCCAACATGGCTTCTCTAATGTTCTTAAATGTCTGGGGCAGGGATGCTCTGTCTTTGGTGCTTGGGCGGGGCACAGTGGGAGGGCTTATGGAGTTCTGGCCCAGCCAGTGGACCTCCTGATGGCCCCTGGGGTTTGGCCGCTGTGTGACACAGTGTTGGGCAGGATGGGCCATCGGCCTGAACCAACATGGCTTCTCTTGTGTTCTTGTGTTGTGGGTCCTGGCTCTTCGTGATCACCCTTCCTAATCAGTTCTGGGCTGTTAGATTCATATTTTATCTACGTTCAAATATTTATTTTCTGCATTACCTCCCCAAAGGAACCCAAAGTGGTTTTAAAACCCCAGAATAATTAAAGCAACAAATTATGTCTTGGGATGATCACAGGTTTGACGGCCAGCTCCTCCAAAGGCATAGGCTTCAAACCCCAGGCTCAAGAGAAGAAGAAGAAGAGGAGATTGGATTTATACTACCCTGCCCTTCACTTGGAGTCTCAGAGCGGCTTACAAACTCCTTTCCCTTCCCCTCCCCACAACAGACACCCTGTGAGGCAGGTGGGGCCGAGAGAGCTCTGACGGAAACGGCTCTTCTTCAAGGACAGCTCTTATCAGAACTACGGCTTGCCCAAGGTCATCCAGCAGCTGCGAGTGGAGGAGTGGGGAATCAAACCCGGCTCTCACAGATTAGAGTCCGCGCACTTAACCACTACACCAAACTGGCTCTCAATTTAGGGGAAGTTGGGGGGTGCATCCACAAAGCCCAGATTTAGCCTATACCTGCTATCGGCCTGGAGTGGGGAATGGAGGAGGTCTGTCCTCCCACACACATTCTTACAGTCCCACGTTGGTCACATTGAAACGACTAGGCTACGTGGGGTATAATCCTGGGCTGAGCACTGGGTGGAAAGCCCAAGGATTCAGCCCCTGCCCCCTGTCTTGGGCCACTAATGCCTCACTCCCACAGTCCAGGTAGTCCAGGGGCACCTTTAAGTTTTATTCAAGGTATAAGGTTCCGTGTGCATGCACACTTCTTCAGATACATTGGCCAGAAGTTATTCAAGGGAATCCACCTGATGACGAGGAGCAGAGGTCCATCAGTGGCTCTTA
>NW_015177662.1:0-2726 GCF_001447785.1 Gekko japonicus
AATCAAGCCACAGACAGACATTCTGAATTGCAGTTGATCTGAGATCAGAGCTGATGTGAAGACCAACAATATGGGAAATGCTGAATATTTCCCCACTGAAAAGTCTTTATCGGACATTGTGCGCCAGGTAGATCAAACCTAAGTAGGTGCAGATTTTGATCCAGCCATTTCAACCTGGGTGGTAGCAGTCGTTTTTTGAGCAGCATTTTCCGACATGCTGGGTGCTTTTTATATAGGCTGTAGCTTTGCTTTTCCTCTGAACACCCCTGTGGTATTCACAGTTTTTCACTTTCTAGGGAAACGACTCTGATCTGTTTATGTAAAAGGAAAATTTCTTCTTTCAGTTGCTGCAGAGTTCCCTTAGTGTTCACCCAGATGCAATTGAAAAAACCATAGACGCCATCATGGACCTGAAAAAGATTAATCCGGATGTGAACCCACAGTAAGTGGAAGGTGACGGCGGTGTCATCTAGTTTCGTGTGTGAAAATTTTTGCACTCTGCATCTCTTCGGAGCCTCTGACTTGGAACTCATCAAACAGCATCTTCGCCTCCCCCCCGCCCCCGGAGCCCAAATTGCCCCACAAAATATTGCTCCACGGGGACAGCCCCCCTTCAGGAACAGCATAGGGTATAGATGGTTCTATGCCCCTCCACCATTGCAAGCTGAGTTAGCGTTTCTTGGCACAGAGAGGATAGGTCCTTCAGTGGCCAAATGAAACCTCCGTTTGCAGAGGCAGTGTACTGTAAAAAAACCAGTTGATGGGTAAAACAGCAGAGGGATGCTTTAGTCGTCAGTGTGAGGCTAGGTTGCCTTCAAGGCTAGCCCATGTAGAGTGTATTACAGTAGTCAAATCTGGGTTTTATGGGGGCATGGAGCAATGTGGCTAGATCAGGACCGTCAAGAAGAGATGGGGAGAGCTTTTGAATGGGATGTAGATGGGGGAAAAGACAACTGCTCTAACCTTCCTTCCCAGAAGCAGAGCTAAGCGCAAGAGCACCCCCAAACTCTTCTCTTGACTTAAGGGAGTCAATCTGACCCCCTTCCCCACATAGCCAATGTAATTATCTCCTATTTAATACTACAGCAACTGTTTGAGACGCCAGCTTAGTAAGTATCACATTTGTTCACCACAAACTGTGGGAGATGTGGCTGTTTGTACTTTAGGATCTTTGCTTCTCCTTCGTGTACAGAGCTGGCGCTGGGATTCGACTTTCATCCTTGCGTGTGATTTTTACCCAGCACCTTCTTGGTACATTTTGCAGTTCAGAGGAGTCAGTCTTTTAGTGACAGAAACTCACCCACAAACGCTAGCTGGTTTAAAAGGTGACAGACGAGCAGAGTCCTTGTACGTGTTGACTCTGAAGACGGTCCTGCTCAGGTGCAAAGAACTTCCTCCCACTTAACCTTCTTGTTCCCTAGTGAGGAAATGGGAAAACAGGCTTCTGCAGTTTCTGAACAAAAACATAACGGGGAGAAGGCCAGATTTAGGTGGGGTAGCCATGTTGGTCTGAAGCAGCAGAACACAGCTTGAGTCCAGTGGCACCTTTAAGTTTTATTCAAGCTTTTGTGTGCAAGCACACTTCCCCAGATACAGTGAAACAGAATTTCCTCAACCATTACATATTGGTTGTCGAGAAGGGACAGTTAGAGTCAAGATGCAGAAGTACTGCGTGATTATAGCTGAAATTGGATTACGGCAATTGGCAAGATCTGTGAATGGCAGTAAATTAGCATACAAATGCAGGGGTTAAGAAACTGATGTGAGAATGAAGTCTTGAGTTCAGCGGCATCTTCAAGACAAAGTTTGGTTCTGGATATAAGCGAAAACTGAGAGACTTGGCATGTTTACTGGTACACACCTTCAGATTGCTTGAAACAGATTTCCTCCCATGTTGGCTGGGAGGGCGGGGTAGAAATTTAATAAATAAATAAATAGAAATATTACATATAGGTGATTTGGAGGGTAGTTTCCAGGAAGGGCTAACTAGAGTTGAAATGCGCAATAACAGGTCTGTGATGCCCTTAGATGTCCGGGGCTGCACGCGCGCTACACTGACTGGCTCAGCTTGTGGTCGGCGTCCAACTTCTTAGAGGGACAAGTGGCGTTCAGCCACCCGAGATTGAGAGTTGAAATGCCTAAGTAACTGAGCAGTAACTACAGCTAGGATTGAAATAACACATTAGATAAGGCGTGTAAATAGCAGCAGATTGGCATACAGATAATAAAGGAGTTAATGACAGATATGAGAACTAAGTTTGAGTTACAAACGGCACCTTTAGGCCTAACAAAAGTTTGATATTCTGGGTCTAAGTGAGAACTGAGTGACTTAGCCTGTGTTGTGTGAGGGCCAGTTTCAGAGGGCAGAGGTGTGTTGGACTGCAGTAGAACAGCTCCATTCAGGCCCAGTTGTGCCGTGGAGGCCAACAGGATTTTCAAGGTGTGAGTTTCAAGAGTCAAAGCTCCTTTCAACAGACACCAGTGTTGGAGGCTTTCAGTCAGGAGCCAAAGAAACTAGGAGCCTGCCTGCAGTCCATGTTTTTGACTGGTCAGCCTGCCTGCCTGCAGTCCATGTTTTTGACTGGTAAATTCCAACTGATATGTAAAATTCAGCAGCCAGCATGACAGAACTATCCCCATGGCTGTGTTTTGTTTTCTTTCAGTCCCACCTTTTCACTGGCTATTGTGGTTTTGGTCTCTCTTTCTTTCAAGCTACCCCCCTGCAA
>NW_015177663.1:0-2888 GCF_001447785.1 Gekko japonicus
GGAGCATTCTCTGATGTTTAGGGTTTGTTGAATGTTTTATCTTGCAGCTCAGCCTGCCTCTTCTTGTTGCTCGCGCTGCGGTGTTCGCGTCCGTGCTCTGAAGACCTCTGTGTTGCATTAATGGCCTGCAGGCAGTTCTTGTTTTTCTGCAAAATTCTGTTGCAGTAGATTCAGTGAAAGCAAACTCCGAAGTGTGCATTGGATTATTTCAGGGGATAGAGGCAGATTTCAGTTGTTTTGGTTGAAGTTCTGGCCTCTGACTGAAAGACTGTGCCATTGGTCGGTGTATTTCTCTTGCCGATAATCTGAATTCTAGCTGGGCCAGCTCTAAGTCGTGGTTCGGACTCTATGAACCAGGAATGGACTGCAGGACCCCTCTCACCGGGGGGGTTGTCAACCTCCAGGCAGTGGCTGGAAGTCTCCTGGGATGACAACTGATCTCCTGGCAACAGAGACCAATTCCTCTGGAGAAAATGGCCACTTCGGAAGGCGGACTCTGTGGCATTATTCTCCACTGATGCCCCCCCTTTCCTCCCCAGGCACCCCCCCCCCAAAAAAAAATCTCCAGGTGTTTCCAAGCTTGCAGGTGGCAACCCAACTCTCACTCAGATCTCCGTCAGCTTCCACTCACCCACCCCCCATGATTCATTTTTGGTGTGACGTTCAACAGCCCCCGTCCCGGGTCCTTGCTGTCTGCCATGCAGGGATGAGATTGTGTGGTTTCCCCACAGTCGGTACAACTGCCAATCAAGCGAAGGGGCAGGGGGGCTTCCACAGCCGGGCAGGCGTCTTGTGCTCTGCAGCCGGTGCCCTTGGGCCTGGATCATGAGACTGAGGGCGTGGGCAGAGCTTGGCGGGAAGGAGCGCAGGGCTTGCACTGAGTGGACCGGTTGATCCAGCAAGGCAGCCCCCCCAAGCCACAACCTAAATAGGCTGGGAAGGGATCGGGATCGGCGGCCCTCCTGGCCGGAGTTTTGCTCCTGCGGCTGCGCTGTGCTCTGGCCAGGATCCTGCGAAGAATTTTCGTCCCCACCGCCCGGCTCTGGGATGGGGTTGCGTGCAGCCAGTCAAGCGCTTTGCCTCCTTTGGGCCACCTCGGCCTGGGCCTTCTGCTGTTGCCACTCCTGCAGAGGGAGAATGTCCCCGGGGGGGGGGGCATGGGCCCGGGTTCAAGACCTGCTCCATGGAAGCCTGGTGGCTATCTCAGGGGTCGGCATCAAGGACTCACTTGCAGGCTCCAGGAGGGGGGCCTGCCGTGCCGCTGGCCCATCGGCACCCAGCACCTCTGCCGAGTTCGGCCCTCCCTGACTCTGCTGGTCCTCCTCAGCCACCGGCCTTGGCTCCTCCGGCTCTTCCCCTGAGGAGGACTCCAAGTCTCAGTTGCTGAGCTGGCTGGAGGGGACCCTGGCAGCAGGTTTTCACGCCGTTTCTGTGCCCCAGTCTCCAGAAGTGGCCACCCTCCCTGCTGTGGGTCACCAGGCCCTTTGCAATTAAAAAAAGGCGCTAGAAGATTGTTACCTCAATATACTGCTATAACCAGAGGTCATTTCGGGGGGGGGATCGCAGTTCCCCCGGGTGAGGTACGGGGGGCGGGGCACATGACGAAGCCCCGCCCCCTGCTTCCGGCCGCCCCGCTTCCAGCCCTCATTCAGCCAGGAGGAGGCAGGAGAAGAGGGAGGGTAAGTTGCTTCCTCCCTGCCTCTCCCCACCCCTGCCTGCCTGGGGCCAGGGAGGGCCTTCGCAGGGCTTCCTTGCACTCCCACCGGCCTTGCAGGCTCCTCATGGGGCTCGGCAGTGGAGCTGCAAGGCCGGTGGCGGCGGCCGGGACCGTTGGGGGCGGGGTGTGTGGCCTTATGACACACCTCCGGTGATGTCAGGGGGTGTGGCCTTATGACACACTTCCGGTGATGTCAGGGGGTGTGGCACATGCTAATGAGTTATGCTAATGAGTTCCCCTAGCTCTTTTTCTACGAAACAACCCCTGGCTATAACGATAGGTGTAGCAGATTCTTTGAATTACCTGCTTTCATTTTTAAAACATAAGTCTCTATCTCCTTCTCTTGCAAAAAAAATTGCTGTTTCCCTTATATCTTTGCAAGGGAGGGGCCTAGAGACTTGCTTTAAAAAAACCCTGAAAGCTGGGAATTCAAAAAATATTTGTTACATTGGTCTATGTGAAGATAATGATACTTAAGGGCCAGTTTTTTCCAAAATACTCCCCCTGATGGCAGGGGAGGTCATGGCTTCAGCAGAGACAGGGTCAGTGAAAGTGGCTGCCATGAAAGCCAGAAAAAAATCTGAATTTTCCCACCCACACATCGACCACCCAGGTTTTACTGTGATCTTTCCCAAAATTTCAGGGCAGAGCAGGTTTGAAAAAGATTGGAGAAAAGTTGGGGAAGCATGAATGTGACATGATGCAGTGGGGAAGCTGTGGGGGGGGGGGGATTTCTCAAAAGAATTTGGGACAGAGGACCCATCATCATGGAAACTGGTATGCTTCCGAGCTCACCTGGGGGATGCCAATAACTTCCAGGTCCACTGAGTTTGCTGTTTGTATCTGTTTGAGTTTTGGCCCAGGCTGGGGATGGTTATTCTGGATTCTCTCCTTTGCCAATGAGTAATGCTTAACAAGTAAGAACACACAGACATCATAGTTTAACTGAAACATATTTCATTGGCTCAGTGAAGCATAAATGCCTGACTGAGTGAAATCTCTAACAAGCATCTAAGGTTTATGAATGAAATGGCAGGAGGATGAACCTGGAAGTAACGGCGCAGTCAATCCAGAGGCTTCTCAAAACATTGTGGAGAGAGAAAACACTTTATGATGCATTTAAAGCAAAGCCTGTAATGGTAGGAAACAGAGGTCATTTCAGGGGGGATCG
>NW_015177664.1:0-2918 GCF_001447785.1 Gekko japonicus
CTTGCCACCAGAGTCCTGTTTTATTTTGTTGCTGCAGATGAAGACAGCTACCCATCTGGGATTTATCTCGGGGAGAGAAAGGCTGGAAGTCGGCTAGGGCAGATGGGGGGGGGGCAGACTGCACCAGGGAGAGCTGGAAGGGGTTGAGTAAGAGGGCAGTCTAGATGATTCAAGGGGATGGGACTCCTTCCCAGCAAGAAAAGGCCAAAGAGTTTGGGGGGTTTCCGTTTAGAAAGCGAGATGACTAAAGGCGGATGGGTGGGGGATGTGATAGGCATTTATGATATGATGGGTGTTGCGGGAAAGGGGAATAGAGAGAAACGTTTCTGCCTTTTCCATAGTATTAGAATTCAGGAGTATGCAGTGAAGTTGATTGGCAGCAGGTGCGGGACACGCAGAACAAAGTTCTTCTCAATTCGGTATGTCGTTCTCTTGTGGAACGCCCCGACACAGAGGCTGGCCACTAGGCGTGCGTGGCTTTAGAAGGGGATTAAACTAATAGATGGCAGAGGTGGTGATCCACCTGACAGTATGGATCACAATGAGCTTCATCTTCCCCCATGTACCATTTTCCTGATTTGAAACATCCATGGGAAGTACTATTTGGTTCACGGGTAGGTTTTCCCAAAGGGCCAGGTAGTGCATCCCTAGACTGTCGCTGGCCAGGAAAACATCAGAGGGTGGGGGTGGTAAAGTGTAAGGCCCTTCTGCACCCATGCCACAGTTGTAAACCCTCCACTCACATGAGGCGATTACACCAATACAGGGTATGGACCCTGGAACCAAGATGTGTTCTATGTGATGTGTGAATCAGGGCTTTGCGGTATGTAAAGGACAGGAGAGGAACTTGCATCAAGTGCCCGTTACCAGGGGTCATTTTGCAGAAAAAGAGGTGCAGGAGCTCATTAGCATAGCTCATTAGCATAACTTATTTGCATATGCCACACACCCCTGACATCACCGGAAGTGTGTCAGAAGGCAACACCCACCGCTCAGGCTCCACTGGACTGTTTTGGATTGCTAGCTATTGGGTGGGGGGAATGTGCAGATCTGTCCTGGCAGAGGAGGGAGAGCTTGTACCTGAATAAAACTTGGTCTTAAAGGTGCCACTGGACTGTTTTGGGCTGGGGAGCCGGGGGGGGGGGGCTCTGCAGCTTACCTGGCTGCTTCTTGCTCTGACTGAGGGCTGCTGGGAGCGGAGGTGGGGCTTGTTGCATGTGCCCGCCCCCTGGGCTCTATACTGCCGGAGCTCCACTCCTGTGCGCTCCTGCAGGAAATGACCCCTGCCCGTTACCGACAGAAGCTGGGAGCTGACTTTTATAGCAAAGAAAAGCATCGGCTATGGATTTCCTGTTTAGCGAAGCCGTCTTCAGTGCTGGTAACCCAGGTTGCCAGGTCCCCCGGTGGGGGTGGGGTGGGTAGAGTTGGAAGCTCTAGGCCGGGAAACTCCTGGAGATTTGGGGATGGAGCCTGGGGAGGACAGGGACCTCAGTGCGGTACAGTGGCCTAGGGTCCACCCTCCGAAGCATCCATTTCCTCCCAGGGAACTGAACCCGTTAGTCTGGAGATGAGCTGTAGTTCCCAGGGATCCCCCGATCCCTCCTGGAGGCTGGCATCCCTACTGGTCACTCTGCAGGTCTGAGCAGTTAACTGTGACATATGTTGTTGTCGCAGATCCACGTCTGTGATGTACGTTGTTGTTGCAGATCCACGTTCTTGACCGCACTGCCCAGCAGAGAGACAGAACAAAGGCCGCCTTGAGTGTGCATTTTGAATTTAGGGCTCGTGTCGCTTTCCTCCCCTCTCTTAGGTACCCGGTCATCTTGTCCATCGAGAACCACTGCAGTGTGGCCCAGCAGAAGAAGATGGCCCAGTATCTGACCGAAATCCTGGGGGACAAGCTGGACCTGTCTTTGGTTGTCAACGAGGATCCCACGAAGCTGCCTTCCCCAGAGAGCCTGAAAGGGAAAATATTAGTCAAGGTAATGGACGACTTCTTTTTGTTCACGATCGGGTCACCTGCCCACAGCCTTGCGGATGTCTCGGCATCCGGTCTTCTTCCCTCACAGCCATTCCTAATTTTAAGACAAATGGGATGCCCTGCAGGGTTTCACAAATGAAAAAAGGAACAAGCGTGTTCTCATAAGAAGGGTAGTGGCCATCCCAACAAATCGCAGCAAATTGACAATGACTTCAAAGGATTTTTTTTGGTATCTTTATATGTAAGTGTGTGTGTGTGCGCATTTGTGCGCACCTGGAAGTCATGGTGACCTCTGGCGACTGACCCCTACTGTGGACCTGGAGGATATTCAGAGAGGTGGCTGGATAAAGCCTGCCCCTGTCCTCCTGACTGCTGGTATTTCAAGGAGGTCTCCCAACCAGCCAGAGTTGACCCTGCTTAGCTTCTGAGGTCTGATAAGAGCGGGCTTGCCTGGGCTATCCAGGTCAGGGCAGCCCCGAAGGATTTTCAAGGCAAGGTGCATCCAGAGGTGCTTTGCCACTGCCTCCCTCTGCATAGCAGCCCTGGGCTTCCTTGGGAGTCTCCCGTCCACGTACTAACCAAGGCTGTGTGTCTCTTGTAAACTGGGGTGGGTAAACAGGGTTTACCTGTTCTTGCCCTGTTTGCTGTGGCTGCAGTGAACACAGACCCGGGGCAGTGAGGAAAGGGCTGTGCATCTCTGTGCCTGTGCGTGCTTAAATACATAACCATAGTTGACCGTGCCTGAACTCTGGTGTCTCTGCGGGATCCTCGCGACGTCAATCAACCTCCAGCTCTCCGTGCCATGAAGCTTGTGAAATTGGCCTCAGGAGAGCCAGCCTCTTGCCTCAGATCAGCGGCCGGCTTTGGGCTCCACCGCTTGATCTTTTCCTGCGTATCAGCCAGCCAGTCAGTCCCTGGTACCTTCATTCTGCTCCTT
>NW_015177665.1:0-2727 GCF_001447785.1 Gekko japonicus
CTAACGTTCTATGATTCTATGATTCTAAGCGATCCGTGTGCCCTGAAGTTCGGGTATATAGGTTTGAGTGTTTTTTTGCTTATCCCCAGCCAGCCAGACTCTACTAATCCAGACAACATGTGAAGCAGCTGTAAGTTTTAACTAGTGCGGGGGGGATTTTCCTGCATATTAGGGAATCTCTTTACATAAAAAATGGGTACATTTTCAGATGTGATGGTATAAAGTAATGTATTTGTTGTCATTGTTATTTTGTAGAAGCCTACTTGCACATTGACTGCATCCTCACCTTGACATGAACCATCTAGGTATGATCCACGTTACTTTGTGACCTGGGAGCCTTGAAAACATGGACATGTGAGAATCTGTTTGAGTGAAGCAGTTTCTGATGTGATTGCTATCCCAGTGCAGCTGTTTCCTTGTCCCTGTTGTACGTGGCTTGATAACATAACATTTGCCACTCACCATGTGTTTATTAATGAAAAAACTTGTGCTTGACATTTTGTGAGATGATAAAGCTGTCAGTGGTGTTTGATCAAATGCTAGCTTTTCACTCATGCAAATCATCACTTGAGCAATCAGTGTGCATCAAATAACCCTGGCACATGAGAATTCCTTCTCAGGTAATATTATTTAAAAGAAAAGAAAAGATTGCATAGTGCAATGCAGGTCTAAACTGAAAAAAATGCTAACCTCTAGAATGGGAGAAGCAAAATGCAAATAGTCTGGGGCTCTCAGGAAGAAACCCACTTCAAATCCCCACTCTGTAGTGTTTATCTTCTACTGATGTGTCACATGCTACCTGATTTTACTAGTCATAAAGGATCAGGCAAATTATACAGATATATTTTTAGACTGTTTGCAGGTATTGCAGATGACATGAAACTGGGCAGGATAGCTAACATTTCAAAGGACATAGATCAAGATGGGTAGCCATTTCTCTGCAGCAGTAGAAAAGTGCAAGAGTTCAGTAGCACCTTAAAGGCTAACAAAATCTGTGGCAGGGTATGAGCTTTTGTGAGATCTGAAGAAGTGAGCAGTGACTCACAAAAGCTTACACCCTGCCACAGATTTTGTTAGTCTTTAAGGTGCTACTGGACCCTTGCACTTTTCTATTTCGAAGGAATAGAATTCACAATAACTGATATATATTTATTGTACAACTATTCAAGGAATAAATAATGACTGACTACATGAACTGGCCATATCATGGACTTGGAGGTTATATATGGACTTGTAAATCCACATGACAGTTTGGATTTTCTTATGACAATAACATTTTGCAAATACACTTTTTTAAATAAAATAATCTCTCCTTTCTTCCTAAACAACAAGGACTGTGATCCACAGACCAGGGCACATGGTTTCCTTTGTGGACTACATATAGCAAAGAACCATGGACACATAACTATTTCATAGCCACATGAATCCAGTGTCATGGCCAAGGCAATAGATTTCCATGAACTGGTTCATATTTATAGAAGTTTCCAAAGAAAAACCTTGGAAACATACGGGGCTGCTAGTAGGTAACAGCCAGAATTCAGTCATGTAGGTTAAACCATGGTGCACATTACAGCAGGTATGTGGAGTGTTTGTTCTCGCTTCCATGACGATGCTGCCTCACTGCATATTCTGGAAGTGCATCCATAGGGGCAGTATGAATTCTAACTGGGCCTGTATCTCTGGTAACAGAATGAGGAGAATATTACAGCCTTTACTAAATCCTCTTCAGTTAGTATTGCATTGACCACCCATTTATTTAATTGTTTTCTTTCATTTATTTAGCAAGTGTTTCAATAGCAGATTAATAAAGTTGTGGCAAATAAAAACCCTCCACAACATGTCCTGACTTAGGGCTTTTTCTGCAGACTCATTCATTCACATGTGTGTTCTTGTTTCTTCAGGGTTTTTCTCTCTCTCCTGTTCTGCATGTGTCTTCCTCCTCCTAGTGTTCAATTTGATATTACATCGCTTTATGTCCAGCATAGAAACCTGCAGTTTAAATCTGTGGAGAGATATGCTGGACATCAACAGATGTAATATCCAATCAACCACTAGAGGGTGCAAAACATGCAAAACAGGGGGAAAAACAAAGCAACAGGAACACACAAGTGAGGAAAATGAGAATGTGGAAAAGCCTTTACTCAACATTTTTTACTGACACCATTCCAAGCATAGAACATCCAAGTAAAAGATGGCAGCAAAGAAGAATGTCATGGGTCAGCTGGGCACAATTAACCCTGAAGGGGCAGAAGACTCTTCAGAAGAGGAATGGGAATGTGAAGAAGGTCCCAGCATGCAGCCAGTTATGTACAGCATGCTAGAGGAAGCTACTTCCATGTGCCAACCAACCATTCACAGCCTGATAAGCAGTATCCCATCTGTACAGCCCCATGGTTCAGCATCAGGGAGCATCCCACCATCCACCTCACCTCCCCTGTCCCCAGAACCATTGGAACGTAGACAGAGGACGGTTCAACATGAAATATGAGAAAGATGGCAGAGTGCATGATTAGAAGCCCAGCTACACCTGGATCCAGACAGTGAGGGTGTGTGTGCGCGCACCTGCACGATGCAATTCAGCCACAGGATGAGTGTCTCTGTTATAAAAGGTGGAGAAAGGGTGAGACTGCCAGTGGAAGCAATGCTTCACTTTACTCCTGACCTTGCCGCCACCGACCCTAACTCATGATTCTGAAAGTTTGGACCGTGTTTTGACTCTGATTTCTG
>NW_015177666.1:0-2724 GCF_001447785.1 Gekko japonicus
AGTAACAAAGTATGACTAATTTAATATAGTCGCCTAAATAATGCCCCTTCCTGATGCCACCTTGGAACGTATAGCCCTACATGGTCAGGGGCCTGCCTACTTGAGGGACCGCCTCTCCCCATATGTGCCCCAGAGAGCACTGCGGTCAGGGTCGCAACATCGCCTGACCCTCCCTGGTCCGAAAGAAGCCAGGCTGAATGTCACCAGAACCAGGGCTTTCTCAGTGGCAGCCCCAACCTGGTGGAATGAGCTCCCGGAAAACATCAGGGCCCTGTAGGACCTTTTACAGTTCTGAAGGGCCTGTAAAACGGAGCTCTTCCGCCAGGCTTTCGATTAGGGGCTGCCACTGATGAGTGCGCCTGGAACATCGTTTGGTCTGAAATTTTAGAACATCCTCAGCCTGAGATTCTGCTGGATGCTACCCCTATCGTCGGATGGGATTCGGATTACCACCATTTCTGTTGGGTTAATTGCAATTGGTGTTGTTTTAACTGGTATGGCATTTATTGTTTTAACTTGGTTGTTTATGCCATTTTAATGTTGTTAGCCGCCTTGAGCCAGATATCTGGAAAGGCGGGATATAAATATAAACAATAAATAATAAATACAATAAGTATATTCTTTGCAGCGAGGGCAAATAATGAAACTGCAGAGTAGACAAGGGTTAGGCAAGATGGACCAGCGGTCTGACTCGGCAAAAGACAGCTTTATGTGCTCGCCTTAGGATGCTTGATGCAAAGGGAAGGGACCAGCTGAAAAGAGGATAACCCCAATTTTATATCTGCCGCCCGAGTTTGAAATCACATGCTCTCTTTCCTCCAACCAGCTCTTCCTCCTAGAGGAGATGAGGGAACGGAAATTTGATGGCTATGCCCGGATCATCCAGAAAGCCTGGCGTCGACACATCGCCATCCGGAAATACGAACAGATGCGAGAAGAAGGTGAGGACTGATCATGCCTTGTTTGTTTTAAATGTTGATTTGGGGGGGGGGTGCTCGCTGAGTGTGGTGCCCAGGGTCTAATTCCATACTTGGGATATCCCCCGCTGGCCCACCGGTCATGTCTCAAACCGGACGCTTCTCCCCCTTACTCTGTGCAGCGTCCCACATCCTGTACAACTTCAAAGAACGGCGGAGGAACAGCATCAATCGTAACTTTGTCGGCGATTATCTGGGAATGGAGGACAAACCCGAGTTGCGTCAGTTCCTGACCAAAAGAGAGAGGATTGATTTTGCTGACTCAGTCACGAAATACGACAGGAGGTTTAAGGTAACTTGGGATCCATTTGGTTTCGAAAGTAAAGAGTTATCTAACAGGGCAGGGATGCTTCCGGGGATCACTGTAGGGATACCTCCAAAATTCTCATCCAGATCTCTCTCTGGTTTACTTTGGAGCAGGGGTCATTTGGGGGGGGGGACGCGGGGGGACGCCATCCCCCCCGGGTGAGGTGTGGGAGGGCGGGGCCTGGAGCTCCCTGCTGGTGCCCGCTGGAGGTCGCCGCCGGCTGTGGGGAGGACACACTTCCGGTGATGTCAGGGGGTGTGGCATATGCTAATGAGTTATGCTAATGAGTCCCCCTAGCTCTTTTACTACGAAATGACCCCTGGGCAGATCATGCACAGAAAAGCTGCACAGAAAACAGAAATTCAGAGGCTTTTCGCAACCTGCAGATATGAGATAGAAAATGTTTTGTTCTCTGAATTTTTGCCATCCATGAAGTTGTTGGCAGCCCAGGAGCCCTGCTGGAAAGAAGAGGGGGAATTAGATTAAGAGGGGGAATGAATTAACTCCATTCACAACTCTACGGTGCAAAATTCTGAATCAGGCACCTTCCTTTCAGACTGAACCTACCCCTTCACATTCAAGGTATGGTGTCGCGAGTTGAACTCTGATAAAACCAGGGATGAGATCCAAGTGCGGAAAGGACCATTATTACTCACCCCCCTTCCAGGACAGAACAAGGATTTAGGGTTCAGTATGGGTGTTAGCTAAGTTCACAAAACCAGTGACTCTCAATCTTTAGGAGAGAGCTGACGATGGCAGCATTCAATTAGTTTAGTTCTCTGCCAATTCTTGGTTTTAAATTGTGGTTTTAATTCATGGCCTTTTATGTGTTTTGTGTATTTTAAAGTTCTGTTTACATTGTACATTGTTCCTGCCTGGGAATTAAGACCATAGGGACAGGCCCTCTTGACTGTCTCACCAATCAGAGTCTTGTTTGGTGGGTACACGAGAGAGGGCCTTTTTGGTCATTGTCCCATGATTATGGAACAACCTTCCCAGGGAATGTGCCTGGCCCCCTGACTGTTGATTTTCAGGATGTGGCTGAAGACAGTTTTATTTAGGACTGCATTTGACTGATAGTTTGACGGCTCTTTTGTAGCAGGAACGCCTTTGCATATTAGGCAACACACCCCTAATGTAGCCAATCCTCCAAGAGCTTACAGAACTTTTCTTACAGGGGCTACTGTAAGTTCTTGGAGGATTAGCTCCATTAGGGGTGTGTCGCCTAATATGCAAAGGAGTTATGCAAAGGAGTTCCTGCTACAAATAGAGCCTTTGTATTTATTGACAGTCCTAATTGGAGGTTTTTAAATTGTGTCCTTTTGTGTGTTTTTATACTTGTTGTTTTACGTGTTGTGTGTTTTTTGTAGTCATTGTTTTATTTATACTGTAAGCCACCTCGAGTTCCGTTAGGAAGAAAGGCAGCTAATCAATGTTTTA
>NW_015177667.1:0-2230 GCF_001447785.1 Gekko japonicus
CCCTTTATCTTGATAGTCCAGTGCACAGATGTCTATCCATAAAAGCAAATTTTATGGATGTCTATCCATAAAAGCAAATCTTAGCAAAATTTAACTGGGCTAGTGTTGTGTTTATCTCCTGGGGATGGGAGTTTCATAAAACTAAAGAATGTGCCAAAAGCAGCCTTGCTGCACATATGGGATGATTAGCCAAGGTCTTGTCTGCCCTGTGGTCTAGAAGATTTATCCTAATTTAAAAGCTCTGCACATCCCCCCCCACACAAAAGCTAACATTTAATAGAATCAAAGGAGCCAAAATGCAATCTTGTGTGACCTCGTTTGGAAGACCGTGTACAGTTCTGGCCACCATATTTCAAAAAGGACATCTTCAAAAAGTACAGAATAGTGCGACCAAGATAATTAGGGGTTTGGAGCACCTTCCCTATGAGGCAAGGCTGAAGAATCTGGGACTTTTCCATTTAGAAAAGAAATAACTAAGGACATGATAGAGGTTGATAACATTATGCATGGGATAGGCATGGGATTGACAAAGTGACGTTTTTCTCCCCCTCCCAAAATTCTAGAACTTGAGGGCATCCACTGAAGCTGATAGGTAGTAGATTCAGGATGGACAATAGGAAATGCTGCTTTACACAGAGAGTGATTAAAATGTGGAATTCGCTGCCAGAGGATGTAGTGATGGCCACAGGAATAAACAGCTTTAAAGGGGGATTAGATAGATTCATAGAAGGTAAGTCTACCAGTGGCTACTAGCCATGATGACTGAGGAGAATCTCTACATTCAGAGACATTAAATGTCTGAATCCCAGAGCCAGGAGGCAACATCAGGGGAAGGCCTTGGCCTCTATGCCCTATCGCTGGCCCTCTAGAGGAACTGGTTGGCCATTGTTTGAGACAGGATGCTGGATGAGATGGACTATTGGTCTGCTGCAGCAGGGCTCTTCTTATGTTCTTAACACTGTTCAAATGGCAGTAGTATCCTGCACTGCCACCATTTCAGGCAGGTGTATCTGTGCAATGCAGACTGCCATCAGCCACCAGCAGAGAGAAGGTGCTTGCCAAAGAAATCACCTTCACGGAGAAACTATTGGGGCTTTGCCCCTATCATTAGTCATGGAAGCTGACGGGACTCAGCTGAAACCCAGGTAAATATGACTTCAGTCTTGGTCTTCCGTGGCAGAACTTTTCAACCTTCCCAGACTCAGGACCCACTTTTAACCTCAGGTGCCAGCATGGGGCCCATTGAGCCGCAAGCACATGGCAGGAAGTTGCATTGCATCAGAGTCATGTGACAGGAAGGAGAGGCATATCAGTCTCTGAGCCTGCCTTAGCCACACTACCTTATACTGAATGAGACCTTTGATCCATCAAGGTCAGTATTGTCTACTCGGACTGGCAGCGGCTCTCCCGGGTCTCAGGCAGAGGTCTTTCACATCACCTACTGCCTGGTTCTTTTAAATTGAAGGTGCCAGGGGTTGAATTTGGGACCTTCTGCATGCAAAGCAGAGGTTCTGCCACTGAGCCACAGCCCCTCACCTCCCCAAAAAAACATTTCCCCTACCATAGAGTCGTTATATAAAGAGGTGCAGGAGGTGTGGTGCCATGCACATTAACTGCAGGCCATTCCAATAA
This sequence comes from Gekko japonicus, assembly GCF_001447785.1. Classification (NCBI taxonomy): domain Eukaryota; kingdom Metazoa; phylum Chordata; class Lepidosauria; order Squamata; family Gekkonidae; genus Gekko; species Gekko japonicus. The sequence continues at coordinate 1,633 of NW_015177667.1, forward strand.
GCAGTGAAATAAAGGGGGCAGCTTCTTAAGAACTCACAAACAAGCACGTAGGCTTCTGACCCACAGAATGACTGCTATTCTGTGGTGATGATGGCCATTGAAAATATCTTTGAATTTTTGTTGGAGTGATTCTCTAATCATGTGTCAACCCCCCATTATAACAACAAAGAAGAAAATATTGAAGAGGTGTTTTCCTTCTTGGAATAAGGGACCTCATCTCACTGTAAGTCACTGCAATACTCAGGATTCTCGAAGAGGTTCTTTTTTTCTTTTTGAGATGGTCTTATTTTTATTTATTGCGCTCATCACTGGCAAGCCCCTCATCACCTCTCACCAGTCGTGGCCTCTCTCTCTCTCTCATCTACGGGCCTGGCTACAGGCCCACACTCAAGGCATCTGGGCTACTGGTAGCCAGCATAGCTTCCACCAGCCTAAGCCCTTCCAGTTACATGGAGGGTGACCTTCCAGTTACATGGGCCCTGACCAGCGGTGGGCAATGGCTGCTCAGGCTGTCGGCTCTGGTGGGACCAAGCCAGGGTCACCAAGCTCAGGCTGTTGGCTACTGTCGTGGGGGGACCTGGTGTGGTTGTTGGTGGGG
>NW_015177668.1:0-2963 GCF_001447785.1 Gekko japonicus
ATAATAGTGGCACCTTTCTGGCCCCGCAGGCCATGGTTTCCAAACCTATGGGCATTACCCTACTACGTGTGGGTGGCCTCTAGTACTGCAGTTTTTGACTCACCTTAAATTGGCAGTATTATCTAATTCCTGCATTCAGGTATATTTAGCTGCCATTTCAGCATACCATGTATCCGTAAAGGGACTGTCTTTTTTACCTCTGATGATGCTAAAAAAGTTTTCTCGGGGTCTCAATCATTTGTATCCCTCGACCCAATTACCACTGCCTCTTTGGACTCTATCTGTGGTTTTATCTCAGTTGGTACATAACCTGTTTGAGCCCCTACCTACGTGTGAGCTCTCATTTTTATCTTACAAGGTAGCGTTTCTACTAGCAATTCCGTCCGCAAGACGAGTCGTGGAATTGGCGGCGCTGTCCACAGAGTCTCCGTTCCTCAGATTTCATAAGGACAGAGTAATTATCCATCCACTCCTGGATTTTCTACCCAAGGTGGTATCCAGGTTCCGGATGTCACAGGATGTGGTGTTGCCTCTATTTTTTTCCAAACCATTCCTCGGATGCAGAGCGCACCTTACATTCACTCGATGTCAGACGCGCTTTGTTTTTTCTATCTGCACAGGACGCAGCCTTTTCGTAAAGTGTCTGCTTTATTGCTATGTTTTGGTGGCCCGAAATAGGGTACGGCTGCCTCGTCGCAGACTATTTCCCACTGGCTTTGCAAAGCTATACAATTGGCGTATGAAGGGGCTCATAAGCAGTGCCCCTTGGTGTTGTCTGCACACTCGAACTGAGCTCAAGCAGCGTCGGCGGCGTTTCAGGCAGGATTGCCCCTGCTGGAGGTGTGCAGAGCGGCCACGTGGTCGATGCGTTCAATGTTCGTCAAGCACTATGCGATGTACGTTGATCCGAGGAGGGATGCAGCGATGGGCACGGCTGTGCTGCAGTCGATATTCCGCTGAAGTCTCCCACTCCATCCTCCAAGTGAGTAGAACTTGCTATTCTCCCATGTGGGACTGCACAGAAGCCTTGAAAATGAAAACAGTGGTTGCTTATCTGTAACCGTTGTTCATTGAGCGAGGCTTCTGTGCAGGCACACATCCCTCCCTCCTTCCCCGCTGTGGGAGTCTTCTGCTCAGAGAATGCGGCAGAAGGAGAACTGAGGGGAGAGGGCAGGCTCCGCCCAGGTCAGGTGGTATTTTGGGCGGGAAACCACCTCCTTTACCGAGCCTAGCCCTCTTGGGATGAAAATAGAAATATGCTCGCTAGCTCCTCCCGGTGGTAGGCCTGCAGTACTGCAGTCCCATGTGTGTCTACACAGAAGCCTCTCTCAATGAACAACGGTTACAGGTAAGCAACCACCGTTTTTTTATATTAACCTGTAAGCAGTTGTGTAAACGGGAGGGGGGGATTAAGAGGGTGCTGACTGTCCGCTAGGCCTCTGTCATTCCTAGCTGCCATGGGAGTGAGGGGTGACTCTGGAATGTTAACCTTCAATTCTGCCGTGTCTTCAATGTTTCCATGATCTCTTCTGCCCAAAGTGACCCCGAAGAGACCGCGAGGTGAGGTGAGAAGCCAGTGCCCCAAACCCAAGGAGTACATGCAAGACCGGTGGATAAGGCAAGATGTGTGCCTGCGCTCTGGAGAACCGGGTCAGTACGCCACTTTCTGCCCAGCCAATCAGACAGCCTGGCCAAGGAGAGAGAGCAGCCGCGAGACGCAGCTCCGAGGTGCAGCCAACACCTGGAGGAGCGTGGCTCATGCAAACGAAGGCTCTCCAGTTGAACGCGACTCCTGACGGGGCTTCCTCCAGCGGAGATCATGTGCCCCAGCCGGCGGGGAAAGGCCGGCACTTGCTGTAAGAGGCAAGGACCAAAAACAGGCAGCTCCAAGTTCGGTGAGCAACACTCCCACCCCCATGTTTTTCATGATAGTGTCAGTCAAAAGCCCCAAGATGGGCACCCAAGTGAGGGTGCGGCCTCTAGCGAACTCTGGGTGTGCTGCTAGAGACTTAGCAAGCCCGGCCATTGTGACGGGGTTGGGGGCTCCAGTGCAAACGCTCTGAGAGCCACTCATCATTACCAAACAGATGGCTCCACTATGAGGGAGGCGTGCAAATACCAGACTGTACCAGTGATCATGGGGACGGGGAGCTCCCACCGGGAGCAAAGAGCATCTGTCATAAATCCTATGGCCAGATTTCCCATGGTGCCAGGGAACCCATGCCTGCGAGACCACAGCCCCCATATACAGTGGAGTGCAGGCGTGTTACATTGTCGTGACCCCAAATGTGATGGACATGCGTGGAAAGTGAAGAACCCCGCCTTCCCTCCCTGATCAAGCGTGTCTAGCCCAAGAAGAGCTCCTTTCCATCCCGGAGGAGTAGAGACCTCGCCCGGGTGTTTGAGGAAGAGGAGGTAGATGAACCCCCCCCACCATAACGCAGACTGTGCCACAGAGATTTTACCGCATAAGATGCCCAAAGGGAACTTGTTCACTGACAGAAACTTAGCACGAGGGTTAATCCGACCTGCCTCCTCGCCTTTTACGGCTCCTGCCCTCTTCTGGAGGCTATGTAGGGATCATAGGGGTTTGAACGCTGTCCCTACCACCAACGCCTACCCTCTCCCGGTGATCAAAGACCTTTTGGTTGAAGTCAAAATGGACAAAACCTTATCAAAGTTGGATCTGGGGCTATGTATGGATTATAGGGGCTTGAACGCTGTCTGTACCACCAACCTCTACCCTCTCCCGCTGATCAAAGACCTTTTGGTTGAAGTCATGAGGGACAAAATCTTCTCAAAGTTGGATCTGAGAGACGCCTACTTTCGAGTGCGCATCCGAGAGGGGGATGAGCACAAAACAGCATTCAACACACCCTTGGGGCAATTCCAGTACCTGGTTATGCCTATAGGGTTGGCGGGGGCCCCCGGGGGTTTCATGAACTTAATAAATGAAGTGTTGC